>NC_064040.1:11493514-11798045 GCF_932526225.1 Nematostella vectensis | reverse complement strand
TTAGCACCGGTAGTGCGGGATATCTACAATGCATCTGTTATCCAGGGTTACATTCCAGATGAGCTCAAGGAGTCTATTGTGTCGCCAATTCCCAAGTGTAATCCCCCTAAGACTGTGGATTCCGATCTGCGTCCGATCTCGCTTACGTCCCAACTGTCCAAGGTACTGGAAGGTTTCGCCAATAGTTCATTATTTAACCAGGTGCAGAACCGCCTTGATGATAAACAGTTCGCAGTGCGGGAAAGTCTACCACCCAAGCGCTTGTTTATTTCCTGCATACTATTCTTGAGTCTTTGGACAGGGGAAGTAGTTACACAAAAGTCTTCTTCTCAGATTTCAGCAAGGGCTTTGATCTCGTGGACCACCATGCCTTGCTACAAGAACTTGAAATATTAGGTGTGCATGAATGTACCACACGCTGGTGTGGCGCATTTCTAGTTGATCGCCAACAAAGAGTGCGGATCGAAGATAAATGGTCATCCCAGATATCACCTCGTGGTGGTATTCCCCAAGGGACCAGGCTGGCGCCCCTTTTGTTCGCGGTACTCGTGAATAGCCTTGCTGATGAGTGGAGCACCAGGCTTAAATACGTGGACGACGCTACAGTTCTTGAATTCATACCCCGCAATTCCCCAAGCTACCTGCCAATTGTAGCTTCTGGCCATGGTCGCTACGCAACACAACGAAACATGCGACTAAACCCCAAGAAATGTAAAGAAATGGTAATCGATTTCTTGCATTATAAGTCTACGGTTTTAAGCCCCCTCTTAATTGGCGGTTTTGTTATAGAGCGAGTTTCAAGCAATAAGCTATTGGGTGTCTCCATCTCTGATGATCTGTCATGGAATTTACATTGCGAAACCATATTCAAGAAAGCAATGAAGCGTCTCTACGACCTCCGGGTGCTGAAGAAGAGCGGTCTCGCCTCCGAAGACCTGGCCACAGTATACTGCTCCATTGCTCGAGTACGCCTCTCCAGCATGGGCCGCGCTGCCGGGTTATCTCAGCGAGCTGCTGGAGTCAGTGCAGAGGAAGGCCCTGCGCACCATCTTTCCTGGGGTGACTTATGAGGAAGCTCTACTCCGAGCGAGTCTAGAACCATTGTGTTTTAGAAGAGAGGTGGCCTGTAAGAAATTTGTAACCAGCTTTCAAGCCCGCGTTCTCCTGTCCGGGATCCTTAAGGAGCCGGTGGTGACTGACCTAAAGTACAACCTCAGAGCTGGTTCACAGTCGCACCACGCCTCCTCGGGCAGAACTAATAGGTTCAACAATTTTATCACTGTAAAGTACCAATGAATATTGTGTTGCTTGTATAAGTTGCTTTTAGTTGATGTTGCTGACAAACCTGTAATTCAGTTACGACTGCAAGTGGTTTATTAAAACGATTGGTTGATTGATTGATTGATTGATTGACAACCTGCTTTCGAGGAACCGGGCCTAGGATGACAAATGACAGCTGCAATCTTTTGAGGTAAAAAGTTCCAGATTTTTATGTCCAAGGAAATGAATCGCTGGTGCCATAACTTCACAAGTAGGTGATTGCAAAAAATACGATATTGTCAAGTCATTTTACAACTGATTTTCAAAAATAATTACAAATATTGATTTTATAAAGAGATTGTTGCTGTGAGTGTGAATAAGGGCGTATATCATCAAGCATGTCACTACCCTTGTTTGTTAACTGCTTGTAGTCATCACTATATGTCTGTTCCATTTATAGCAGAACAGGACGAGACTCTTCAGTAACAACGAGAACCAGAGGCATATCTAGAAAAAAAACATCTTGAATTGTAAAAAAATAGATACACACATGGTTTACTACAGATATACACTACTGATCTTGTCAAACTAAAACAAACACAAATAAAAATCTTAATATATAAGATGGATAATATGGTGGACAAACATGATTTTAGCTACAACATTGTTCTAATAGCACATGGAGAAATCAAACAGGCGAACAGTTGTAGACTTAACCCCATCAAAAAATCTTTAGCTTGCCAATATGACCTTAAATACATTCCTCTCTATAGAATAATTATAGTTTATCTCTCAAAAAGAGGGGCAAACTCCACTGACAACATTGTACTGTTCAAATGTTACATTTCCTTATCATCTTTCTAAGATTTTACAAATCTTGTTCAATATATCTGACAAGGGAACACTATAATATTACACGACACAATGGTAAACTCTTAATACAGAAATCAGTATCTTGGAAAAAACAAACTGTGCTACGATATTTTCAGTTGATTCTCCTTAGTTCGTAAAATTGAGAACCTCTTTGAAATGATTATGAAATGGAAGTTCGAAGAAGACCCTACAATTCAAAGATGTTTAGTAAAATTAAAAAAACTTACAGTGATAGCCAGAAACCAATAAAAAGCTCCATAACAGTCAGAAAATTTGGGGGTGAAAAAATGCCAGTCTTGTTTATTGTTGTACCAGCAACTGCAAAACAAAAAAAAGCATAATATAAAGAGTTGAACTGTTTACAGTCATGCCCGCCCAACCACTGCCACCACAGAAGTTCATGACAAGTTTTTGACAAGTTTGAAGGCTTCTGGTTTAGAAAGCAGTTCGCTTTGGCGGAAATTTTTAATCCTTTTCCAGTTTTCAGGAACCTCCGTTGGGATTATTCTTCATTATGGATATAAATTAAGCTAAGGAATACTTTAATTTGCATGTTATTTTGATCACACACTTTTTGTTAATAAAATTCACTTTCTTGAAATAAATATCTAATCTCGCCTAAAATCGTCTCGGTAGGTTTTATGCGAATTGAGGCTACTCCTTATTTTGTACAGAGAAAGAATGCTAGGGCTCCACCAGGAGGGGAAATATAGTAAGCGAGAAATAGCAAGACTGCTACATGTGAGCCGACCGTATGTTGACATAATTGTGAAGTGGTACAACGAAGCCAATGTTTCTATCCCAGCCCTAAAAACAACACCCGGCCCATACAAAATCGACACTGCACCAGAGTTGAACGCCTCATGAAACCAAGTATTTTTGGTAAAGAAATACAGCAGAGGCTTTTTTTAGTACTTTCATTAGTACAGCAGAGGCTTTTATTAGCACTTCATCGGGAAATGATATTCACAAATCATTTCACAAATAAACAAAGTGTCACGAACCAAAAACGGAATGACAAGGAAACACATAATTGTAATCCTGTGTGAATCAATGACTCCCGATGTTGCGATAAAAACAGATAACTATCTCGATGAGATTGCAAAATTAAGGGAAGTGTCATTATTTATCATGGGGGTGATCAAGGGGGGGGGGGAATAATTTATTATGAAACTGCAGAAATAAACCAACTAAATAGATCCCTAATCCCTTTTTCAGAGAGTTTATTCACTTCTATTTATCACATTTGGGCTAATACTGTAGCATCAAAAACTTATTCAAATATAATAAATATATTATACGCTTGTGCGAAGTACTGTAATCAAGAATATTGTACATTGTTTTCTTTTCTTTCTAACTTTCTTAGAACAACCTTGCTAGTGCCTCTTTAAGCTTGAATTTGCCTGCTTTTTATTCGGCTTGGACTTGGGGGAAAAGTGGATAAGCCTGCTATCTGCCATAGCCATAGTCCCAGGGCCATAGCAGGCCAGGGGGGAAGGGGGGGGGGGGTGTTTGGCACAGATACATAAATAAAACTGGGAGGAGGAACAGCTACGTCCCTATTCTACTAGTCATTTGCTGGTCTGGTCCTGAGTTTACCCCAAGCTGCTTTGAGGAAAATAACTTTCTTACCTGTTTATGGTGAAAGACCCACACCAAGACTTGAAGCCAATAGAAACAATAGTTGCAGCAAGACAACCAGCACACATCCCAGTGAAAAACATGCTTCGCATCCTATTAAATTAAACAATGAATTTTACTTACAGTGTATTTCTTCCAAGAAATTAAAAATACTAAACAGTAAAACATTGACGCCTCAATCGAACGTGATGAGAGTTCCATCTCTCACGACTGTGCACTCTCACTGATTAACATTCACTTTGAACATGCTCAAATTCAACACAAGAGTTTTCACCATTTGGTCACATAAATAAGAGTTAAGTCTTTTATTACTATAATGCCCTGAGATGCCCGTAAAATATAGGCCCAACTTCAAAACGTCAGAAATGCAAACTGCCTTTTGGATTTTTTTTTTTTGAAAGATGTGTTTAGAAATTATTCTTCTATGGCCTATAGGATTCTGAAGGGAAAAGCTGTCCGTTTTCTGCCGAAAAAGTTGCCTCGAAGAGTCGAAGTTGTGATTGCCAACCTGTGAACCTTCCTACCCCTACCCTGTTTATTACTAGTGGGGAGGAGGTGAACAGAGATGAGGGAGGAAAATCGCCTAAACTGTTATGAATCACGTCTAAAACGGAACCACATCAATGTATGACAACATCTTCAAGAAACTGGCTTTATTACAGATATATTGGGTAAACAAATTAAACATAATATTCGATACACGAACATTTCGTCAGGTTTGCCCGTGGTCCTAGCGACATTCGATGTTTACCGTATCTTTAGGTATTAAAAAAATATTGAATGTTTCAAATACTAACAAAATGTTCAGTGCATTATAACATGACTATCCAGACTTCTAGACCTTACCATTTTCTTTCTTGTAGACGAAGTTTGATTGCTAGAGTATCCGCCAGAAAACTCACAACACATAGAAGTGCGGAGACGAAACACCACATTCTTGATCCACCATCCATATGCCTTCGCACTTCAAATATCTCCCCGAATAAAATACACTGCCCTGCACAGCGATAAAGTGATATCGTGATAAGTATTAGACTGGCCACATTGCAGATCCAGCTTAACAGTAGAAAAAACCCGCTGAGCCGAACATCAAAGCACTCGATTACAGATGACAAAATTCTTAGCCTAAAAAAAACCATAATAACTTTTGAAAAGTCATTGAGTTCACTAAGATATTTACGTCATATTTAGCTGGAATAGCGATTATTGAATTATTGATATTGAATTCGGGGATTAATCATGGAGTTGCATCAAAGTTTTCCCACAAGATATCATGTTCTGTTGAACTCCGAAAATTGTTTATCACATCAGTCACGGTTGGAATCCTGCAAGGCGTCCCTTGAATTGAGTGCGCGGCCCTGACTATGCGTCCAATCTCGTTTCCAGAGCCCACGGCCAGTGCTGAAAAACGCAAGACTAGTTCCAGTACCGCGCGGTTAAACCAGCCTTTTTGTTTTGAAATGGCGGCGTTTTACCGGCGAACTGTCACATTTTGGTGAATGTTAAGAAAACTAGACCAAACCTAAGGCTAAAATTTTCTTTATGACTCCCTCATTATCAAACAAATCTGTCATCTTTTGTACAGTATGGTTTTAATGCTGTACAGTTAGTCAAAACAACGACTGAAGTCATCCTTTCGTGAACGAGTCAACAGCCAGAACACGCGCATGCGCATACGTTGTTCAGCACTGTCGAGCCCACGTACCTTTCTGGCACAAAAATAAGTGGGCTCTGGGTAGACTCTGGGCTTCTCTGTTGTTAATGTTCTCTACCTTCCCTTCAAAAGTTGCGGTAACCTAAGAACAAAAACACAACAACCCCATCTTTGTTAACTATGGCCGAGCTGACCTCGATGCCCTTGGTACCCGAAGATGGATAGCTCGAGTGATAAATAGTTCGCCAAGCATTCGGGTGTTCGGTGGAAAAGGACCAAAAAAAGTGACGTGAATAAAAATCTGTTTTTTTCCCCTGTTGCACTGGTGCTGTGCATTGCACCTTTATATAAATGGTCAGGGTCCTTTAAAAAGGGTCAACTATAATACCAGTTTCTTCCACTAATTTTTGTCGTTGATGTATTCGCCGTTTGCACCGACAAGGCTGATAACCTTTTTATGCAATTTGCTGTGTGATTTTATGCTTTTTGCATTGGATTAGGGATTCCCCAGGGTTTTTTTTCGGTGCTTTTATTAGCAGAGGCACCCGGATAAATCAAATCAATAAACATGCAAATTACATTAGTCGTCATATGCACTTGACAACAAAATTTTAACAAACAATCATGAGCTCCAATCCCTATTATATACTGTTGCTAACGGCAACACCAAACACTTTTTTTCATTGGACGCCATCTTACAATGACGTCATAGGGTTATTATGCATTTGTTTTAATCGATGACTCAAAATAGAATGTAAAACCGTTCCGTCATCTTTACAGGAACAAACACTAGGACTCTACAGCTTGACAAAACAACTTGAGCTTTGCGAGTCTTAGAGTATCTAATACAATCCAGGGAAGGTTCTCGTCATGAAAGCATACAGTGTATTGTTTGTCATCACCGTGTTTGGATGTGTATTCCTAGGTAAGTGCTGAATATATTCATCTTTCTTGTTATGTAATTTCGTCTGCCTGCGTTAGTGATCGTAGTTCTGAAAATGTATCGTTGAAAAGTAATGCATGACATGTTTTTACCACAAATGGTTTGCAAATCCACAGAAAGTTCGACACTATATTTTATACGGCTTTATAAAGGCCAGAGCGTACTCTGCTTATGAGAATATTAGAAAATATATTACCGAGCTGATTTTCAGCTGCCGCTTGCGCGAGGACGGATGACCTCCAAAAAAAGCAGATGAAAAGTGATCTTTCCTTTTAAACACAAGCACAGTTTGCAGAGTAAACAGTCTTTTTCGTTTTCCGGGTATGACAAATAGCAAAGTCCTCTTAACGTCTGTTTATTTATTTCTAGTGAAAATTGTTTTGAATTGTGTTATGGTTAGCAACAGAATTAATTAAGCATACTTTCTATTTTAAAGTCTTGTTCTTCTATGCTGTTAGAAATGGCTTACCAGAGTCATGTAGCATCTACTTGGAAACAAAGATTCTTGCCTAAACAAACAACAAAACTTGAACAGACCGGTTGTGTCTTTTCGTTTAAGCGCAGTCCTAATGGTTTATGGAAATTTCCTAAAAAGTAATAAATTATTGACGCACGAGGGGCTCCTTATTGCCCATGGTATTATGCAGGATTGTCGAAAAGTCTTATTTACTTAAATTGGTTACAACAATTGCAAATTTTATAAAAAAAATTGACATTTTCAACTGTTTCAATAAAATAAGAAATATAAATAGAACTTTTAGATCCTAGACTTCGCTAAATTTTGAAGCTCCGCGAATAAGCTTTACAGCCTTTTCTAAAGATCGGCAAAATACAATTTGTTTCTGAATTACTCATTTTCTAACGTCAACCAAAGCTAATTGAATGCGGGTTAAAGAAAACCGTATAACTGCTTACTGTACAAGTCCCGCCGCCTCCCCCTAGCAATAGCCCCGATATTAGTCTCAGCGTCGTCTTTGACCTGAATTTCGCCCAACTCAATTTATTCGTCCATTATGTGGTTTCAGCCTTATCGTAGGCAAGGTTTTATGCTAACCAAGCTATCTCATATTGTACGACTACTATAATTTTGCTCTTCAACAGCACGAGTTCTTGACGGCACACCGCTTTGTCACAGACCCGGCTAGAGCTACATTTTCGTCGGGTTTCTTTGGGACTCAACGGGTTCGAAATTTACGCCGGGTCAGCTAATTTTAATTTCAGGCCCGTACCCAGGGGGGCGAACGCACCTCCCCCCCCCCCCCACAACGTTCTAAGGTCCACTTTCGGTTCTCATTTGTAGACAAAACTAAAAAGCATAAGCTAGATCAGTCTGGTATGTAGCCAAATCCGACAATTAACATCCCGTGGCAATACTGCAAAGGCATATAAACAGTTTTTTACGGGGCCGTTCAGAGAACTCACCCCCCCCCCCCCCCCCCACATGAAAATGAGCTAGATAGATAGATAGATATTTTATTCATGGCACCTTATAAAAAATTTACATCGGCGTAAATCCACAAATAATGTTTTTCTTACTTTGCCTTTTGCATTTTTTTTTCTTGTAATAATGTTTTTCTTACTTTGCCTTTTTCATTTTGCTTTCTTGTCATCAAGCTTCACATTTCTTGCCTTCATACATTCAAAAATATGTTTCGCTAAGCGCCGATTCACGTTTTCATTCCGGCTCAATCCCATAATTCTGACGAAATTATTTTCTTTGTTGGCATGGTGTCTAACATTGATACCTGCATGCGTTTTAAGGAATTCCAGTAAATTATCCCGATCATTTTTATAGGCCGGACATTCTAACAGAAAATGCTATTTATCCTCCACTTTACCTGTCTGGAATACTAAGCATTTTCTTTCGTTAGGTTTTTTATATGGCTTTTCATACCTTCCAGTTTCAATTGCTAGCTTATGATTGGTTAGCCTGCATTTAGTAAGAGCAATCCTATGGTCAATATTTGTTACGTCCGTTAGATAATCTCTAAATTGTGGGACAGTTTAAACTTTCTGAGCATACGCTGAGGTACATTTTGTCAGATTTCGGCCATCCCCCCCCCCCCCCCCCCCCCCCCCGGGGACGGCTTGGCCTTCTTTACCACAAAAGACCTATTACAGAGAAAAGTTTATAACATTTGCTACTTGTGTATGGCAGCATCCTGCACGGAGGAGAAATCAGATGAAAAGTCCACCCCGGCACCGGTGAAGTGGGGTGTCCGATTTTCGGACAAGGAGCCCTGCATGTGCGCTGACCCAACTGGCACACCCCACCACGCCCGCCCATCTCACCACCCCCATCAGCCCAAGACACACCACAAACACAACAAGGACCATCACCACGGTCGCCGTAATCAGAAGCGCCGCATGCATACCCCTATGTACTGCAAGTGCCTGCCTAAGATGACAGGTAGGGTATACATGATTGTGAAGTTGGGTAATCAAAATACTCATCTAAAATGACAGGTAGGGTATACATGATTGTGAAGTTGGGTAATCAAAATACTCATCTAAGATGACAGGTAGGGTATACATGATTGTGAAGTTGGGTAATCAAAATACTCATCTAAGATGACAGGTAGGGTATACATGATTGTGAAGTTGGGTAATCAAAGTACCCATCTAAGATGACAGGTAGGGTATACATGATTGTTAAGTTGGGTAATCAAAGTACCCATCTAAGATGACAGGTAGGGTATACATGATTGTTAAGTTGGGTAATCAAAGTACCCATCTAAGATGACAGGTAGGGTATACATGATTGTGAAGTTGGGTAATCAAAGTACCCATCTAAGATGACAGGTAGGGTATACATGATTGTTAAGTTGGGTAATCAAAATACTCATCTAAGATGACAGGTAGGGTATACATGATTGTTAAGTTGGGTAATCAAAGTACCCATCTAAGATGACGGTGAGTCTGCATGACTTATTCATATGCAAAGTAGGGTGTACATGATTATTTAATAGGATACACCGTATCTCCTGAAGATGATTGTAGCGTGTATGTGATTTCAGCTCTCATAAGCTCTTGTATGCTCATATAAGACATCGCAACAAGATATTTTTTGGATAACATTTGTGTCGATCTCTACAGAGAAGAAGTTTGCCGTCAAAATGACCTTCAACATGACCTTCGTGGATGAGATGAAGGATGTAAAGTCCATCCAGGCTCAGAAGCTGATTGGACAAGTTGAGACAATGGTAACCATGTCAACCCACTGCCATAGTAAAGTTATGAATATTGGAATTTGGGACCCTATTTTCTGTCCCCAGTGCCCCGTCCCCTTCTACAGAAATAAAACTAATTAAAGGCTCGGTATCTATTCCCCCGTCCAGTCAACGTTTTATTCAATGCAATACAATTGATGATTTTAAGAAAGTGACATTTTACAGGATTTTTACCAAATAAACTACAGAATAGATTACCGTGAAAACGCTCTTTATAGTCATTTGCGAGAGTGTGGTAAGTTATTGTCAACGGTCTTACGCGCAACTCGTAATGAGTAGGTAAGAAATAAATTACTTAGAGATACAAGGCATACCAGGATCATCTTGAACTACAGCCGTTTTTATTTCTAGATTCGTAAAATCCTGAAACCCAAAAAGATTGGCAACTGGAAGTTGTTCAAAGGCAGCGTGATCGTGTCCTACGAGTTGACCTACGACATGGCCTCCACCGAGAACCCTGAACCTGCTATTCGGGCTGCTATCAAGAAGGGCGAGTTGAAGGAGCTCAAGGTCGTGGAGGAGCATGTTTACGTACAAGACGCTTACCCAGGCAAGTCTATGAACGCATCTCCATGTCTTGAAAAACCGGCATTTCTACTTGATTAATTCAGGGGTTTTACTTTTGACAGTTCGAACTGTTAAAAAAGGAACATTTTCGCTCTGAATTTTTCATTGCCTAAAGATAGAAGCTCAAGTAGAACTGTGACATCCCCCGTGGGGATGGCACAACAAAAAAATAAAAAAATACACAACAAGGGAGGGAAAATGGGGACGCACTAGATAAAACACTGTAGCTGATTTTTGTGCGGCGCTTTTCAGGCGTGAAAATTGGACAATGGCAGACGAACGAGGACGACCACGAGGAAATGTGCGAGGATTACCACTACAAGCACGGCAAGGCGGGAGAAGAAAAGATGATGAAGGAAGAGTGCATCGTGCTGCAAGAAAGGTCGTGCTATGAAGTGAACAACTCCTGCGAGGGAATACTGCTCAAGCGAGAGGTGTCTTGCTTCCATGGCTGCAGCAAGTCCTGGTGGGACTACGGATGCTGTGAGTATCGTACTACACAAGGGCTTACTTGAAGTATACTACCCAAGGGGTGGGGGGGTTACTTGAAGTATACACTTTCCAAGTGGGAAAGTGCGCTTTATGGATATACGCTTTATGGATATGTGCAATTAGTGTATGTGCCGTGTACTCTTGCGCCCCTGCCTCTAAAAATGCTAGAATGATGATCGTCCAGACGCATGGTTTATCTGCTTACCCCTAGCCCTGCGAGCACCCAAGTCCATGCTTGCATCCTCCCCAGACCCCCCTACCCTCCCCGCCATAGAAAATCATGGCTACGTTTTCTTAGGCACTGATGTCTTTATGTACGCTTCCTTATGTACTGATGTACATATGTTTGCTTTCTTATGTACTGAATGTTGTAATGTGACTGTTCTAGGGCGTTACACTCATGGCCACCGTGTTATTTACCTCGTGTGTGGTGTGATTGCCGCCATAATGATGTTAACCCTCATCATCTCCCTTGTCGTCAGGAAGAGGTAGGTCTCTTGGATAAGATGTCAGAAACGTTCCCTCAATTTTCAATCATTCTCATAAAGATCACCATCCTTCTGTTATTGTTTATAATCGAAATACTAAGGTTTATTCGCAAGGAAACTAAAAAAATCTATGAATGAAGTCTAATACATTATTCATGATATTTTGTTGAAAATGTCTTGGTTACTTGCTTTAATTATCTAATGGAAATGGATGCTTTGTGTGACTCGCCATTGAGCGGAAGCATAAAATGGCGGCATGATTGGCCTTCAATATTATGATAAATTAATTATGTGGAAAGAAATCATCATGTGAAACAATTCATACCTTACCTAAGGCAATAATTTTTTTTTATGGCAATAGCTTTCAGACGTCAACCGACGGAAATGAGTGCTTCCAATACAAGCCCTAGGGGTGGTTGTTTTTTGCCCCCAACTTATACGTATGCTTTCTATCCTGGTGTATAGATCCTTGCGGTATGTAGAGAAGAGGACCTCGTCTGACAGCGACCTCAAGCACCTTACTGGTATGAAATGAACCAATTAGCGAGCAAGAAATCCCACTGCTTGCTTTTAAGCCTTTGCATTGATTGGACAAAATTCAATATACACCCGGCAAAACAGTTGCGTAAATTTACACCAAAAAATGAAAGAAATAACACTTGAAAAACGGTTGCGTTATCAATGGATTGTCTTTCTACATCTTTTTACGTAAGGGGGTGTTTATTAAATTACTTTTACTAAAGATGGGGGGATTTTATGGTGTCCTTAGTCCTTTTTCTCCCTCAAGATATTTTTTTAAAAATTCTCCCTTACAATCATATTTTTAGATTAAATATTTAAAAAAAAGATATTGCATTCCGTGTGAATAATCGCTTTCTCTCATAACGCTGTTTGTAATGTATAGTATGGTGTGCGCCGGTTTGTTCTCATCATTGTTTTTATTTCAGACGCAGATTACTGTGCTGGTCCCTTGCCAACCAAGACCCCCCTGGCTTGAGCTAATGGGTCTCCTGGTCAGAAGAGCCATAATCAGGACCCCCTGGCTTTTAAAAGACATGGGCATTAGCTCCACACTTGCACGGCTACCCAGAGAGTTGCTTGATAACCTCCTACTTGCACGTATTTATAACAGGGTATTCATTCATTCACTCAGTTTTGATATCAAATACAGTCCAGTAGAACCTCGATAACGAGAACTTTTATAAATCCAACTCCCTCTTCCTAACTTTTTTCCCCCTAATTTAGCTCCTTAGTTCCTTAATTTCTATTCGGATAATTCGAACTCCGTGCTTATTCTTGAAAATAGTTCGAAGTTCCCAAGAGACCAAATTTAGAGTCATCTCCACATGGACAATTCGAACTTCCCGCTAGCCAAAAATTGGTTCCTTTAAAAATCCGAGTTAACGGGGTTCCACTGTAAATACTTATTGCTACAGTTCCGATAATTCAGTTTCTAGTAATCTTTTAGATGAGTGGCTATTGTAAATATAATTTTACATGTTTCTGAGTTGCACACTGATCTGGAGGCTGCACGTTTTGTACAGTGAAATGAGTTTGGACAAATTTACGTTCAACGGCTTACATTTATGATTTCAACCTGTATTAGAATTTCAACCTGTTGTAATGTTTGAAAAATCATTTTAGAAAACGTGTCATTTGTAGCATCACTTGCATTTCATTAACCTAATAAAACCACAATAAAAACTTTGAAAAAATAAACTGCTTCTTGGTTTTCGCTGAACTCTTCTGCGATGCTTCTTGTCTTGTTCAGCGCTTGCGAGTCGAGTCGACAGGGAAAGTTTCAAAATGAGCGTGAACTTCTTAAATTGGTGAGATAAGACTCGATTCAATTGAAATCTAAAGACTGGTATGTTTCTAAAGTGTTTTTGCGCTGGATTGGCGATTTGTTGATTCCGGCGATTTTATCTGGTCTCGTGTTCGTAGTGGTTTCGCGTTCGTAGTTAGGTTGAGTTACACAAGCCTTGTCTATACTTCTATTCTGATGGAAACACATCGGGCCTCAAACTCGCGATTTAAACATTCTAGCCAAGTGTGAACTGAATTCCGATACCAGCGCACACTCTAGACAAACAACGCACCCATTTTGAACGCCCTGTTACCTTTAAATTTTCAAAAGTTCATTTTTGTCCAAAACATCCACAAAACAAAAAAGAACGCAGCGGTAGTTATGGAAATTATCGATCATAGTTCTCTTTTCCCCTAAATAATGGTAAAATCTGAATAATCTAAGTAGACAGAATTTCGGGAATCGCATACACTTTTTGACAAACGCACACATTTTTACTGCACAGTTCCCAATAAATATTAAAAAGTTCATTTAAGTACAAAATGTCCACAAAACAAAATAAGGCGCATCAAAAGTCTAGGAAATTATTGATTATAATTATCTAAGTAACCACACACTTTTTTAGTAAACGCACAATTTTCGACAAACGCACACAATTTGACCGCATATTTCCTTATAAATATTGACAAGTTCATTTTAGTACAAAATGTATACAAAACAAAAAACGGCGCATCAGAAGTTATGGAAATTATTGATAATAGTCCTTTTTTCTTTGAAAAAAATGGTAAAATCGGAATATCTCGATACCAGCGCACACTTTTTGACAAACGCACACATTTTTACTGCACATTTCCCTATAAATTTTCAAAAGTTCATTTCAGTACGAAATGCCCACAAAACAAAAAAGAGCACACCGTTAGTCATGGAAATTATTGATCACAGTTCTCTTTTCTCTAAAAAGGTAAAATCGGAATTATTTTAGTAAACAGAATTTCGATATCAGCGCACACTTTTTGACAAACGCACACATTTTGACCGCACATTTCCCCGTAAATTTTTAAAAGTTCATTTCAGTACAAAATGTCCACAAAACAAAATAAGGCGCATCAAAAGTCTAGGAAATTATTGATTTTAATTATCTAAGTAAACAGAATTTCGATACCAACACACTTTTCGACAAACGCACACAATTTGACCGCATATTTCCTTATGAATATGGACAAGTTCATTTGAGTACAAAATGTATACAAAACAAAAAAGGGCGCATCAGAAGTCATGGAAATTATTGATCATAGGCTTTTTTCTCTGAAAAAATGGTAAAATCAGAATTCTCGATACAAGCGCACACTTTTTGACAAACGCACACATTTTTACCGCACATTTCCCTATAAATTTTCAAAAGTTTATTTCAGTACGAAACGTTCATAAAACAAAAAAGCAAAAAAGAGCACACCGCTAGTCATGGAAATTATTGATCATAGTTCTCTTTTCTCTGGAAAACTGGTAAAATCGGAATTATTTCAGTAAACAGAATTTCGATATCAGCGCACACTTTTTGACAAACGCACACATTTTTACCGCACATTTCCCCATAAATATTGACAAGTTCATTTTAGTACAAAATGTATACAAAAGAAAAAACGGCGCATCAGAATTTATGGAAATTATTGATCATAGTCCTTTTTTCTCTGAAAAAATGGTAAAATCGGAATATCTCGATACCAGCGCACACTTTTTTACAAACGCACACATTTTTACTGCACATTTCCCTATAAATTTTCAAAAGTTCATTTCAGTACAAAATGCCCACAAAACAAAAAAGAGCACATCATTGGTCATGGAAATTATTGATTACAGTTCTCTTTTCTCTAAAAAAGGTAAAATCGGAATTATTTTAGTAAACAGAATTTCGATATCAGCGCACACTTTTTGACAAACGCACACATTTTGACCGCACATTTCCCCGTAAATTTTTAAAAGTTCATTTCAGTTTATCTCCTGCAGTTTCCGTGTCCGAACACGGTCCCATCTATAAACAAGGTGAAATTGTATTCCTGTCCAATAAAAGCAAAGCTGATAAATTATCTCAAAGAAACGCTTGGCCATATGTGCCATATGCTAAGCCATATCTCTCTTGTTTTACTCTCAAACCGAAAGGGAAAAGCATCAGTCTGCATCATCAGCACAAAAAAAAAAAAAAAGAGATACATACATTATAAAACAGAATGAGGGCCATTAGACGGGTGTTGCAGACTGGCAAGCGTCCGGACTCCAGATGGTCTTGGGTTGTGTGTGTTGCTTCATTTTTTATACATTTTCTCGTCGGAGGGATCTCTAATTCGTTTGGCACGATGTTTCTAGCCCTTCTCGAAGAGTTTAAGCAAAGTGAATTAGAAACAGGTAAGGAAAGATTATAAAAATATAGGAGAAACGTCTGTACCTAGGGCCTCGTTACTGGTAATGTGTTGGCTAACTGATGTTTAGAATTCATTTGAATAACCTTTGCTACTAGGGCAGCCTAAAATAATATCGGTGGGCGGCAAAATTGGTAGGTCGTAAGAAAATTATTAAGATTGTATTATTATTTTTCTTTTTTTTTTGCTGAAAGAAGAAAATGCTTTTCGTTGTAGCGTCTTTGAAGGGATGTAAGAGATAAGTCTAAACGCCATCCACAGAATAGATATTCTCCATTAAAAAGAACTGTTCACTCAAAGAGCCCTTGTCAGCCAAACCTTTTTTGTTGTTTTTACTTAATATTGCAAGGCACATAATGTAATAAAATCTCGAAATAACCATCTAAAAACAAAGTTTGACTCTTTATTCACCAAATTCAATCGAAAATACCGCATTGGCTTTTTCAAACCAGCCGATGGAAATGGATGCTTTTTCATACTTGGTACTTTGCTAGGATGACAAAATGGTGGATGCGTCTCCTTGGTACGTAATGGTCAATTCTCTCGTCTTTATTTCAGCCGGTGTAGGCTCCCTTGCCATAGGCATGACCTATTTCTGCGGACCTGTTTCCTCTGCCCTGTGTCAGCGGTTTGGCTGCCGCGTAATAGCATGCGCAGGGAGTGTCCTATTCATGACGTCATCGCTCATTACGTCATGCACGACGAACATCCCGCTAATGTACGTCACGTTCGGGATAATAGGAGGATTCGCCCTCAGCTTGATGTATTTCTCGTCTCTGCTCGTACTGATTGAGTACTTTATCAAGAGACTTTCACTCGCTAACGGTATCGTCTTAGCAGGCTCCGAGAGCGGGACATTGGCATTTAGTTTTCTTTTAGGTAAGATGTGCTCAAAATATGGCGTCCATGCCGGATTCAAGGCCTTAGCTGGCTCATCTGTCATAGGAGTTATTGCTTGTCTTGTGTATTTTCCTGTGATCAAAGATGAAGAGCGATTGGATGAGCATTTTGGTCACGACATAGCGCACGTGTCTCTACGTGACAAATGCACGGATGCCGTTAGACTTGGCATTCAGTGGCAAAACAAAGCGTTTGTGCTGTGGATCTTTGGATTGTTCCTGGTGTTTTTTGCTGTGTATATCCCATTCACATATTTGGTAAGTGAGTAACTAAATGCTTGCCTTGACGGGGACACGTGTAATGGTAGAGCGCAGGACGGGCGGGGTGGGAGAGTTGAAGGGAGGGGGAGTTTGGAGATTGTTCAGAGAGGCGAAAAGGGGATCGGGAATAAGATGGCAAGCATAATTCAGAGAATCGAAATCGTACACTGAATTTTCTGGGAAACGTAACATCAACAAAAAATGAAGAAAAATAATTCCCTTTTTGTCATAACCTATGACCATTATATGGAGAAAGAAATAACATTGTTAGACTTGTTTAAGTATTTCTTGATCTCAAATTATGAGGTTTATGTACAAGTATTTTGGTAACGATTAAGTCCAAATCACTGCAAGCGCCGTCAATAAACATAATCACTTTAGTTAGGCTAAAATCATAGCTTGGATTGGCTGATTTGATTTCGTGCAAGGTCAAAGATATCATAAGCGAAAAGTCCAGCATTTGTAAATACTTCAGATGAAAATACTGAGTTTTTCAGCGAGGAGAGAGGGGGGCGGGGGGCTGGAAGGCGTGCTACGCTAATGAAGCATTTCAATGTTGCCTCTCCAGCTCAATATTAATTATGAATTTCTTTGCCCCAGGTCCAAGTCGCGCAGCTCAAAGGTATCCCACCGTCCCAGGGCGCACTCTTGGTAGGACTCATGTCCATGAGTGGGACAGTCGGGAAGATCGTGTATGGGCGGATCGCGGACTTGCGGTCGGTGAACCGCCTCTATCTGCTCCAGGCCTCTCTGCTCGCTATCTCCATTGGAGCGATCGTGTTTCCGTTATCGCGCTCGTACCCAGTCTTCCTTGCATACGCCCTGGCCCACGGGCTCTTGGACGGCGGGGCTGCAGTCCTGCTTGGACTCATCACTAGAGATATAGTTGGCAAGGAGCTCATGTCTGCAGCAGTTGGCAGTATGTACGGGGTGGCGGCGATCCCCTTGAGTGCCGGGCCCCCTGTGGCAGGTATGTGATGAGTTGGGTCTGGGTTCTATTTGGAGATAGGTGGCAAGGAGTGGGTGCTGCTGTACGGGGTGGGGGCGATTTCCTTAACTACCGGGCCCCCTGTGGCAGGCATGTGCTGCGAGAGTAGATAATCTCTTACTCTCGCACTTGTCTGGTTCTCTGATGTTGTTTGTCTGGGCTCTCATGACGCCGTGCGTCATCCCAATCTCTCTTTAATCTAAACTGTTGCCTTGTTCTCAGGTCTGATGTTTGAAAGCTTCGGCTCACATGACGCAGTGTACTATCTGGCTGCAGCGCTAACCCTGGCTGGTGCCTCAATCATGAGTCTAATTCCACGAGTCTCACGCGAGCATCGCGCGAGGCTCGAAAGATTACTACTCGGGATCGACGAGCGCTCCGACAACATATCGACAATTGACGACCAAAAGCTCGCGGAGCTACTTGAGTTCAACTCGCCGGGAGAAATGATGCTCGGGAGACTTCGGGCGCGTCTCGACTCCACCTCGGGCTCGGTGTGCTCTCGCCGATCATCCAGCTTTGTTGGAATGTTCGGAATCGTCGCGGACGATAACTATCGCGATGTGTCGTCGTATAGAAGTCGGCTTGGCTCGGATACTATCAGCAACATAGATTTGTCTGCTGTAGGGAACAGACGATCGTCTCGCCAAGGATCGATTATTTCTCGGCGGAGCTCGTCTTTTGGTCGGAAGGGATCAAGACCATCTCGCCTTTGCTCGGTCGCTGGAGCACAAGGGTCGATATCATCTCGTCTGTGCTCGGCTATTAGTCGACAAGGGTCGATATCATCTCGTCTGTGCTCGGCTATTAGTCGACAAGGGTCGATATCATCTCGTCTGTGCTCGACTATTAGTCGACAAGGGTCGATATCATCTCGTCTGAGCTCGGCTATTAGTCGACGGGGATCGATGTCATCTCGTTCAAGCTCTGACGTTGGAATAAAAGGGTCGATATTATCTCGTCCGAACTCAGAGTTTAAAGTACAAGGGTCGATATTATCTAGTCCGAGTTCAGACGTTGGAGGACAAGAACCGATATCATCTCGTCAAAGTTCAGAGGTTAAAGGACAAGGGTCACTCCCATCTTGTCCGAGCTCGGCTATTCGTCGACAAGGATCGATAATACCTCGTCCATCTGCGGTTAAAGGAGAAGAGTCGATATCATCTCAACAGGGCTCGGCCGTTGGAGGGCAAAGACCGCCATCATCTCTACAGAACACGGCTGTTGTACAGCATGGCTCTGGATTATCTTTTCCTGAAATCGCATCATCACCCGATCCACTCTTACCGATAGAAGAGAGGCAGGTCAATATATGCGCCAAGCCAGCGGGTATCCCCAGTGGGCACAGTCTCCCAACGGTCAGTGGAGAAGAATCATCATTTGGAAACAACCTCTCAAGGGTACAGCAATGACTTTATTGTAAACTATCCTGTATATTATGGAGCATCTTATGTGGTATGTCATCCGTGTGTCTTGTTTTGTCACGATATCTATATGATTTGGTTTTTTATATTTCAGAACCCAGGACAAAAAAAACCAGCCATAATTAATAGGCCATACAATCGTTTTTTTTTATGTCCGTAAAGAGCTGGGAGAGGGGGAGGGGGGGTCCGTAAAGAGCTGGGAGAGGGGGAGGGTGGGGGTCCGTAAAGAGCTGGAAGAAGGGGGGGGTCCGTAAAGAGCTGGAAGAGGGGGGTGGTCCGTAAAAAGCTGGAAGAGGGGGGGGGTCCGTAAAGAGCTGGGAGAGGGGGAGGGGGGTCCGTAAAGAGCTGGGAGAGGGGGAGGGGGGGGGGTCCGTAAAGAGCTGGGAGAGGGGGAGGGGGGGTCCGTAAAGAGCTGGAAGGGGGGGGGGGGGGGTCCGTAAAGAGCTGAAAGAGGGGGGGTCCGTAAAGAGCTGGGAGAGGGGGAGGGGGGTCCGTAAAGAGCTGGAAGAGGGGGGTCCGTAGAGAGCTGGGAGGGGGGGTCCGTAAAGAGCTGGGAGAGGGGGAGGGGGGGTCCGTAAAGAGCTGGAAGAGGGGGGGTCCGTAAAGAGCTGGGAGAGGTGGAGGGGGGGTCCGTAAAGAGCTGGGAGAGGGGGGGGGTCCGTAAAGAGCTGAGAGAGGGGGGGTTCGTAAAGAGCTGGGAGAGGGGGGGTCCGTAAAGAGCTGGGAGAGGGGGGGTCCGTAAAATGCCCTGCCAGGGATCCAATTCTTGCAAAGATTCTATTGATGCCATTATAATATCCAAAATAAACTTATAAAGTGGGAAAATAATGATAACTGAATAAAGAAAATAAAATCAGTTATCCAAAATTCCCTTGAATTGTGGCATAACACATTTAGTCTGGGATGTAAAAACCAATTTCAAAGTAATAAGCAAAAATAAGTACATATTGGTTTCTTGTATCGGCTGCTTTTAAGAAGCTTTTGTATAGGAATGCTCAGGAAGACGTTTTTTTGAGACCTTTTCACGTCTTTTAATATACTCTTTTTTTATAAGAACGTTCAATTTTCAGTGGAAAAAAAATATATAGTACCCAACGATCCATAGCAATTATAAGGTTGTTACTATGAGCGCAATTTGGTTCTGCGTTTTAGAACGCATCAGGACTAAAAAAGAAACAAAATTTCTGCTATCTGAGCCTTGGCATATGTTCTTAGCATGTTCTTAAAATTTGATGAAATCTCAGGCTGGACGTTCTTAAAAAGGTTCTTGTAAAAAAGAGTGTGTTAAAATAAAAGCAGGTGTTGCTGATAAGGGTAATTAGAAAAACATGAGTTACCCCTGGAGAGAGGATATGAACAGTATTTTGTCATTTCTACAAAGCTTTATCTAATTGTATTTGTCACTGGCCCACAATGTTTTCGACGAGCGATGCCATGCCAAGAAAGATGAATGTCTCGATTTATTTAATTGTGTGCTCGTCATTTTGCTTCTGTTAAGCGACTTGTTATTGAAGTTATTTGAATAATTAATTTTCAAGCAGAAGCAATTAACTACGAATGTGGAAATACACCTACACACATACACGGCGGCATAGAGAGCAGAGCGGTTTATAAACAGTGAAAACAAGCCGTCTAGGTAAGACTTACCCTGTAATAGCCAGTCATAAAGTTCCAAAAAAAAGGAACTATAACTGTTACAAACTCTCAGATCTATACCAAACTTAATCAGAGGTGATTGTCCCTTTTTTTTTTTTTTGCCAAAATTAAGTTTTGCATTTCATCTGACGTATCATTTTTGTCAAAAGGAAGTTTTTCACTTCAAATGACGTTTTTTTCTGACTCTTTATTCAAAGCTTTTTAGTAAAACAGTTTGCAATTTCCCCATGGTTTTATGCTTTGTAATAGCCACTATACCATTAACCTGGTGATCGTTAGAGATTGAACTGTTTGATTAGTTGTGGGACAAATATATAAACAGCTTTTTAGGTCACGGAAAATGACCATACATATAGATGTATCCTGAATAATTGCAAAACAAGTAGAGCTTTATGGTAAAGCCTGGAATCTTAACACCACCATCTAGCACAGGCCCGTACCCAGAATTTTTCACACCCCCGAAAAAAAAAGTTTTTTTATGCCTTTGCAGTATTGCCACGGGACGTTAATTGTCGGATTTGGCTACATATCAGCTGATCTAGTTTATGCTTTACAGTTTTGTCTAAAAATAGCACGTCTATTGAGAACGGAAAGTGGACCTTCGGCCGTTGTGGAGGGGGGGTGCGTTCGCACCCCCTGAACCCCCCCTGGGTACGGCCCTGTAGCAACTGTGCAGCATGATCGCGATACCTAATAAAGCATCTGGGTCCAAATGGGGGCAGTAATAAAGTTCCTTGTCCTGTCTTTTACCGATTTATACTGTTTACAAATACAAAAAATAACATTCCGGCGTCATTTGGCATTTTGGGAGTCTTCTAAATAAAAAACAAGTACATGTTGGATACACTCTTTTTGTTTTTTTAAGAACCTTTTTGAAAAGGACGTCTAGCCTTAGATCTCACCAAATTCCAAGAACATACTAAGAACATACCGAGGCCCAAAATATTATTTTGTCATAGTGTTTTGCGTTCTTGCAGGATCATAATATTGTGTAAATGATAACAATAGCCACAGAATTATATAAAGAAATTTATTATCGATGAGGGAATTCCACGGTAAATTCAGGCGTGACCCAGGGGGGTGCAGGGGGTGCGAACGCACCCCCCCAACAGCCGAAGGTCCACTTATCAGAAACTTATTCCCTACCTCCCTCCCCCCCCCCCCCCTTTCCTGGAAAAATTAGGTCCACTTTTTCGGATTTCGCACGTTCCCAAGAAAAAACCTGAAATTTCACGCGAAAAAAACGATATCGCACGAATCCCATCGTGTGATATCGTGTTTAAGTGAAATTACACGTGGAATTCACGAATCGATGATGGATTATTTTTAAATCCTATTGTCAAATTCTTTTTTGTGGTTGAAGAGAGTTTTATGCGCTATTTTTAGTTGGCGAAAAAGTTATTTCGTAGTTGTTATCACCATCCAATGAGACGCGAGCATTTTTTTACATTCGATCTATCCCGTTCAGAAAATTGAATCCATTTTGTTATCAAGAAAAAAAGACAACGGTTTGATTGAGGTATTTTAATTTTCGATGGTACAATTAATAGCTGGATATTTATCGGATTGAGAAGTATTAAGAAGTAAGCACCTGCTCACCAAATCTGTGAGGATTCGTAGTTCTAACCTGAGATGAGAAAATGGACAGATCAAAACAGAAAAGAGTTTTCACTACAAAACGCGTGTCTTCAAATTTAAGAGGAAATCGTGACTTCCTCCGGATGGGAAGTAAACAACATGGAGATTGACAGCAATGCTCATTGGGGAGTTGTTGAAGTTAGTAAGTTCCAGAAACAGACAGCTCACTGCACTATCGAGAACCGGTGGTTGTGGTACAGAGGGATTTTTACGCTTGGTGGGTAGCCACTTCTTTTTTCTGGTGTTGTAGGCCTTCATACACTCTTTGAATTCTTGTATTTCGTTTAAAATATACGTAACGATTGTAATTTCATTCATGGTTTTTGTCTTTTCTGCGGCAAGAGCAGTCATCTCGGTGTTTTGACTTTCGTCGCAGTTTATTATGTCCTATACTAGCAAGAGACAAAGGCTTAGAAAGTTTGAACGAAAGTTTTTCAATCCTGGCAAGTCCAGACTGAGACCAAGTCTCAGGGCAAAAGTTTCTTCCTAAAAAATCGATCTATATCTATAACAGAAGTAGTTTTATGAGAACTTTGATTTTCTCAGCTTATGCTTGTAAGATATGATTCGCGTTGGGAAAAAGTTCGTGGTACACCTGTGCTTTTATTGAAATCCACTTTTCAACTATTGAATTCCACCATGATTCCACTCTGTCTTGACCGATGAGATCGCGCGTAAGAATTGGAACATAGGATTCTGTGTTTAAATCATGTAGTCATATAATGCTTCAAAAGAAACACGGCCTAGCTTCAACTGAAGATTCCACGTAAGTAAAGAGTTTAGTCATTCCACAGGATGTAAATTGTAATGGTGTAATGTACTTATGAACCTCAGGCTCTCTTTCTATTTGCTCTACTATTGATATACCATCAGAATTGAAATGAGCTTTATTCCTAAAATAACGACGTCTTCCTTCTTAGTTGAACCTTTCTTTGGATAAGAAAGGAGACATCTCGCTCTCCTGCCTACATATTGCAATCTGTGATCGGGCAGAAGGAAACATGCTATAAACATCCAGCCCTATTAGTCTGTCTTGGCTTTTAATCCTTTTTTTTCTTTATCAGTTCTGTACATGTTCAGAATTTTCCCTCTGAGGTCACAGACCTTTAAATCTTTAAATAACTTAATTGCCTCTAGCGAGCTAATCCGGCAAATGGCGGTCAGCGGAGGCTGGCGCGTGAGAACGATAACGGGCGACAACATGTACATAACAAACGAAAAACACGATGAAAGCCCATCATCGAATTAGCTCGCTAGGTAAGGCCGCTACAAAGTTGGCTGCAGATTGTAGACAGGGAAAAACTGCCTGCGGTAAAGCATTCCAGACGGGGATAGTGCGTGAGTAGAAGGAGAACTGGAAAGCGTTAATTTTAGCTGGGAGGAGTGAAAATTGGTAGCTATTACAGGCACTGGTTCTTGTGAAGTAGACGGCAGGTTTAGGTGAAACATCAAGGGGAAAATCAATTTTGACGAGGCCGGAGTTTATCTTATAAAAAAGTGCGAGGTCACTAACTATTCTTCGATGACGGAGTGACTGCCAGCCTAACACATTAATCATTTGGGTAACGCTACTTGTTCTTTGGTAATCCCCTGTGGTAAAGCGTGCGGCTCTACGCTGGACAGATTCCAACGTGCTAATATCCCTCTTGGTATGTGGAGACCATGCCACCGAACCGTACTCTAGGATGGGGCGGACGAGGGACGTGTAGGCTCGCTCCTTGATTCGGACTGAACACGATGAAAGGTTCCTCTGTAGCACTCCTAAGACTCGATTCGCCTTCTTTTTAACTTCCTCAGCTTGCATGTCCCAACGAAGGCTTGATGTGATGTAGACGCCTAGGTATTTTTGGCACGTGACGCTCTCGAGGACGGAACCGCATACGGAGTACACCCCTACTGATGGATGACGCTTCAGAGTGATTGACATGATGTAGCACTTTTTTTGGCGCAAAAGCCATTTGCCATTTCTCCGCCCAGAGTTCCAGAAGGTGTAGTTCTTCTTGGAGAATATCGTGGTCGTCAGGTGAGTTGATTGGGCGGTATAATACACTGTCGTCGGCAAACAGCCTTACATGCGACTTCAGACCAGTTGGCATGTCGTTGATGAAGAGCAAGAATAAGACCGGGCCTAAGACAGTGCCTTGGGGGACTCCAGAAGTCACTGGAGACCATTCTGAACAAGACCCATTCACAACGAAGCGTTGCCTTCTATCCGTAAGGAAGCAATGAAGCCAAGTGAGTAGTTTCCCCCTGATCCCGTAATATTGAGCTTTAAGGAGGCGACGCTGATGGGGAACAGTGTCAAACGCCTTGGCAAAATCCAAGAACACAACATCAACTTGACCATAGGCGTTTAAAACGGAGGCCCAGTCGTGGATCACTGAAGTAAGTCGAGTATCACATAAAAGACCTTGCTGAAATCCGTGTTGGAGATGCGTTATTATTTGATTCGCGCAAAGATGGTTTGTAACATGCTTGCAGACTACGTGTTCCATGACTTTAGAGATCAAAGATGTTAAAGATACTGGGCGATAATTCTTGGGGTCCGCTCTGTGGCCTTTCTTGAAGATTGCTGTAACGTTGGCGTCCTTCCAGGCGGCAGGTAGAGAGCCCGAGTCATAAGACTGTTGAAATAGTGGAACTAGCAACGGGGCAAGTTCGCCAGCGGCTTCTATCAGGATACGTGCTGGCACAGAGTCGGGACCGGAGGCATTGTTGGGCTGGATGTTCTTTAGCTGCTTATGGATGCCATTAGTTGTAAATGTCAGGTCAGGAATGTTGGTCCTCTTGCGTGAAGACGCTGTCGTATTGGACGCGCAATGCCTCCGCTTTGGATGAATCTGACGCGCAGATCTGGTCACCTTGAAAGAGGGTCGGGATACCCAAGGACTCGGAGCGCAGCAGCTTAAGGTACGACCACGCCCTTTTTGCTCCGCCAAGATTAGGTGTACTAGGGTCCGGCGCAAGCCCACCCAGGACCTCGCTCTCAAGTATATATTATGCGTGTCTCTGATGCATTTGGTTGTATAGTTCCGTATACGTCTGTACGAGCGGAGATCTTTTTCCTTCGAAGAGCGTTTGGCTTTTTTGTAAGCTCTATCTCGTTTACGCATAAGCCGCTTGATGGCTGGGCTCATCCAGGGAAGGTGGCGTTTCCCCTTCGACATCTTGTGTGGGGGGAATCCTTCAAGCCTTCAAAAAGTGCAGCCCAATTCTCATCGACAGATCTTAGCGGGAATGATGCCATGTAATCAGTTCCGAAGGTAGACAAGTAGGACCTCAGGCCATCGTAGTCAGCTTTATGGTACTGGTAGATTTTGTGGGGCGCCTTTGGGGTATACTTTGGTGAAGTATCAACCTCGAATAAAACAGCCCCCTCGTGGTCGCTCAAGCCGTTGGTCACATGACACGCCTGGATGAGTCCTGGGTTAGACGAAAACACCAGATCGAGATAGTTGTTTTTGCGTGTCGGGGGCTTTTACGTGTTGGGAAAGGCTAAACATGTCTGCTGTTTCGGTAAGTTTGTGGTCCCAAGAGCGTGCAGAGGGGATAAGCGCTGCTTCGCCGCTTGACCAATCGATTCCGGGACAGTTGAAGTCGCCGCCGAGAATGACGCATGGGAGTTGAGTGTGTTTGCTGTAGAGCTTGCAGAGGTGATCATTGAGCAGGCTAAGCGCGTCTTCGTCAGGAGGGGGTCGATAAAAACTAGTGAAGAATAGCTTTTTGCGCTTCACAAGTTGGATCGAGCATGTAATGATCTCGCAGCTGTCGACGTCTACACCACGTTCCTCCGCCGCAGGAAAGGTCGTTGCGGACGGCGACGAATACACCGCCACCGAATAGAGTTCTGTCCTTACGAAAAAATTCGTAATTTTCAGGGAACACTGAATATGCCGGTATGTTTGAATCGGTTTTGCTTTCGCATCCAAGAATGCAAAATCGCTTCACGGCCACGAGAGCCTTTCTTTCTTTCATCTTTGCGGCCATCCACCACCTGCGATGGCTTTGAGATCAGCCTCGCGCTGATAGTCGGGCTCACCAAGTTGTCTCTCAGGCTGTCAGGTTAGATGGGTCTGAAAGCCACCATGGGAGCTACTAGAGCGCTGCTAAGACACATGCGATGAGATCTTAGATGCGTTACGTGTGAGTGGGCGAAATGTTATCGCCAGGGGCACTCGCCTGTTCTTATTATGGCGTATTTTGGGACTCTGTTTTGGCTTTTCCTTTAGGGCTGGTTTCCATATAATCGTTAGTGTCGCGGCTATCGCCACCCTTGTGCTGACACAAAAAATATGTTTGGAGCGATGTGAGCGATTTACCCGTTTCCATATAATCGCAGCTGTCACGCGGATGGCGCGAAAATCGAGACAAAATGGCGGCTACTGATGAGCGACTCTTGCTTCAAGCCTGCTATCTCCTTGCCCTGTTACGGCGTAGAAGACAAAGAGGATTGCGAAGATCCAGAAGGGATCGAATTGAACTTTTTTCAAATAACGCCTGCAGCCACAGTTCCGATGTTTTGAACTTTTTCCAGCTTCACATTCACTCATGTTAAATTTATCGCCTATAACTTATTTTTTTGTAAAGGCAGTTGTATTTCTGTACCTCTTCCATGAACAAGACAGTGTTCACCCCTCTGCCCCCGCCAGACGCTATTTTTTGTGATAGAAGGTGGGATTCTGAGATATGATAGTCACGTACGCAATGAGCTCTGGGACATATTTTTGTCCCTACCGTCGCGACTAGTAAAAATATTGGTTTCCATTTAAAAAAATGAACTATCGCCTCTGTCGCTACTGTCGCCGAGATATATTTTTTTCTGTCTCCGCAACAGTGCCGTTTCTTGTCGCAGCTATCGCAACCGTCGCCGAACAGAGCGTTTCCATATGATCGGCGCCGTCGTGGGACACGTTTTTCGACGACGGTGGCGACAGTCGCGACGCGAGCGACTATATGGAAACCAGGCTTTATTATCTTCTTATACACAACAGACCAAGGCATTCCATCTGAGATAACAGAATGATCCTATCAGAGAGAATAGCTGTTAGCTCAAATAGTTATTCAATCCAAAAATGTTTATGGTTTTCATTAACATTGAGAGAAAAATCTCGAAATAAATTAGATTTTAATCTAATTCCATTAACCATGCCAATCGAAATATTGCAATAGCTTACGCCAACATCCTCTCCCTGGTGGTCTTCTTGTCTACGAAGTGCATGCGCAAACGACCATACTTCTTACTGATCAGCTTAAGTGTGGCGGATTTCTTGGTCGGCGTCAGCGTCCTAGAAAAGATCCCGCAACTTGAGCTCTCGACGAGCGAACACGTGATTCGCAGTAATATCGGCTTCGTAGCCGACCCTTCTTCCCTGTACGCACTGACTGGCATCGCTATAGAGCGCCTTCCCCTTTTTCCACCGCTTTACTGGAGTCTGGCTCTACGTTATACTGGTCGGGTTTCCATGGTTACTCGCAACAGCCGTGATGACGTCATTCATCGGTATCTTCCACCTTGGCTTATCTCGCTCCGTTGAGTTCTACCTGTTTCTGACCATCCCCATCTCTCTTGCTACCATCATCATCAGTCACATTGCACTTGTCATCAGGCTTAATTGCGTTCGTGAGTATAGCCTGGAGTGCGCCTTGCGCCAGCTAGCTTTACGGAACCGGAAGTTGGCAGAACGCTGGCAATTGTCACGCTGGCGTCGATGATCACGTGGTGACCGTATGGTTTGTATAAGCTCGTGGTTGCGTACTGCGACTCTTGCGTCAAGTCCACGAGTATCATACTCGGGCTGAAACCCCTGCGCTACAGTAACTCGGCGATTAATGTGGTCGTGTATATGTCACGCATAACGGAGTTCAGGCGATATATTCTCGATTTTTTCTGTTGCAGCAGAGTGCAAACAGGGACAGGAAGCAGCCGAGTGCGTCCCACTAATGAGGGAGAAACACCCATGGCCATGTATCGACTATAGCCTAGTGACGGCCACACATCAGCCCTATAAAGGTAACGCCCATGGTCATATACCAGCTGTACCCAGGTGACGCCCATTTTCATATATCAGCTCTACCCAGGTGATGATACCCATGGACATATATCAGTTGAACTCAGGTAACGCCCATGGTCATATATTAGTTGTACCCAGGTGACACCCATGGTCATAAATCAGCTGTACCCAGGTGATACCCATGGTTATATATCAGCTGTACCCTGGTAACGCCCATGGACATATATCAGTTTGCTCCAGGTAACACCCATGGTCATATATCAGCTGTACCCAAGTGACGCCCGTGGTAATATATCAGCTGTACCCTAGGTGACGCCCATGGTCATATATCAGCTGTTGTCAAACACTATTTCCATGCGTTGTCTTACCGATGCATACCCCTGTAGACTTCCTTACGAACATCGCCCGCGTCACCCTAGCGCAGCGTCTTCTGGTTTTCCACGACAATATGGACCTCAATGCGCGCGCTCACGAATCGCTCAAAAACGGCGTTGTGTTCCTGGACGGCAAATCAAGGGCGGCACTTCCCTATTTTCCCGTTTTACGCGCGCTTACGATCGCGTTAACGATCGGAGAAGACACATTTGTACGAGGTATATGGAGTATCTATCGGCTGTTGGCATGGAGATCGCGTAAACTGCGGTCAGTTTAGTTTAATCTTTGTTTATCGAGGGTAACATATTTAACCGAATATACAGTTTTCTAACATATGGCCCTCGGTTAGTAAGCACTGTCACTGGGGATGGTCACTGCCAGAGGGTTTATTGCGTCCCCAGTGGTTCTTTTACGTCCCTTCGGTTCAGGTTAATGTAGTGCAGCTGGAAGAGACGGGACCTCCATTTGAGTGTCCTTATCCGAGAAGACTGGAAACATGTGAGAATAACTTCAACTCACTTGTGACACAAATTCGAATCAAGACAGGAACTCGGAAAAAATCCCCAGATTGAGCCAGGATTCGAACCTGGGCCACAGCGGTGAGAGGACGACGCCCTAACACACTAGGCCACCCGTGCTTCCAATGAAGCAATGTTGTAAAAAGATGTGAACAACTTTCAAATTTTCTATTTTCAATTTGGGCATAAACTTCCTTTTTGGAGGTAGCTCGAGAGTTAACTGTTGTCAGACATCGAAAGCCTACTCAGAGTTGGCCAAAAAATGAAAAGCGTGAAAAAGTACAAATAGAAAGGAGATTCAGGATTACATGGGGGTAATTAAAAGGTAAAACAATTTTAATATAGAGTCACACTTTTGAATAGCAGTTTATTACGAAAATATTTGTTTTCTTATAGTAATTAAATGCTTTAAATAGAACCTCGCGACTGGCACGTAAGTTGATATGTACATAGGTACGTATAAAAATACTTATCGCATAAATAATAACTTGACTAAATCAATATTCTGCTAAATACATGTGATTGCCTTTATATTATTTTTTTGTAAATGCAGTGAAAAATCAAATGATGGTGAATTGAGAAATCGAGATTTTAGAACAATATGATCGCATTGGATCGCAGGACGAGTTTCCATATAATCGTACACGATTGCCTGCGATCATATGGAAATTTCGCGATCTTCCCCGCTATTTCGAAATTATAGTGAATAACCACAACTAATAGACCTTACCAATTATTATATAAATGGCTTTCCCCGTCTTCTTTGCCAAAAGTGCAGAGTTATTGAATTATCCTGGATAAAACATATGTTAAAATGTGAACTGGTGAATTCAGCATAACAAGGATAAGCACTGAATATCAAAAATCCATCAATGAATATTGCAATATTTAAAAACAACACTAGGAAGTTCCTGGTCCTGGCCAGCAGGGAGATAATCTTACACGAGCCCATTCCAAGGACAACACGGGGCTTTTTTCGTGAGAATAATAATTATCTGTTTACCACTGCATTCTGAATGGTACTTCACATCCTTTTGTCGATGTGTTTTCGGTAGGTCATTATTAGCTCGACGGCGGGTCCTCGATAGATCGTCGGTAGATCGACGGTCGCTAGAAGCTCGACGGCGGTTCGTCGATATAGATCGTCGGTTGATCGACGGTCGCTAGTAGGCTCGGCGGCGGGTCGTCGGTTGGTCGACGGTCGCCAGTAGTTTGTCGGCGGGTCGTCGGTAGGTCAATAGTAGCTCGTGGCTTATTAGTAGTCCATCGTCAGGTTTTCGACCATGGGCTACATCACAACACATAACGCACTCGTTACCTTTTCATTACCATTCGTAACTCGACCATTTCCAGTCTCACCACCGTCCTTGCTATTACCCCTCGCGGGAGACTTTGACGTTTTACTCGATTTCGAGTTCTTAACGGAATCGCTGCTCCCAGAGCCTTTAGAGTGAACGGACTCTTTGGAAGGCTCTCTCGCAAGTCGCGCATGGGAACCGTTATTGCTGTGGATACTCATCCTCGAGGGCCTGAGTCCGACTCGTGAGTTGCGCATGTCTGCCGTAGTTTTACGTAGAATTTCGTCGACAGAAGGCCCGGATGAGTCCGAGGCGAGGTCCGCGCTTTTACGGGCGAGTTCGAGCTGTGTTTCCAAATGTTTGACTTTTTGAGTGAGACGTTTGTTCTCGACCGCAAGCGCTTCCATCTGTACACACACACAAACAAAACAAGAAATAGATAAATACCACACGATCTTGCTATGGAAGTTATATGAAGGGTATATGAAGGGTGAAGAGGAAGTTTTGGCTTTAAAGACATTCGGCCCGACCTGGATGACACTGCTGTTTTTTTTCTATAGAGATGTAGAAAAAATGGTCAATGAAATCTTATGCCCAGATAGATGTGCCATATCACAGTAATAAATTGGAGGGGGAGGGGGCACCCCATAGTCTTGAAACTTGTCTAGAAGCCGAAAAAAAAAGACATTAACTTAATAAAACTTCATGCACTTTCCTGATATTCTTGATAAGGACTTTTTGCCCAGTCACTCAAAAGGGTTCCTTGATCCAACTTGACGAGTTGACAATGTCTACAAGCATTTGCACATTTTCTAAATCCCACAGGGAGCCCATTACTAACCGTCTGATGCGTCTCGGCCTCCCGCTCGTTCCCAGCTTCCACGGCTTTCTTCAGCGTAAACAGCTCCTCTAGTAGCTGCTTGTTCTGGTACTTGAGTTCTTCAATGCGCATGTCCGTTCCGCGGTTCAGTCCGCTGACTCGACTGGCGCTCCTACACCGGCGGAAAAAAAAACGATACAGTATTTGGTGAAATTGAAAGTACACGAAGCAAACGGCTTGAAGACCCTAAAGCGAAATTTAAACTAAATTTGGTGCCAGAGGTTCTCACACCACTAAGCAACCGAATGCGCAACGATAGAAAATCGATCGCATCCGAATAAGCCGGGCGTTCGAAGATTTGTGTCCCCCTTGTCACGTTATCAAGATTTTTTGAGAAAAGATCTATTTTTACCTCGGATCATCCTTAGTAGAATATCACCCGCTTTTTACGCTGAATCACCCGCATTGGGTAAAATAAAAATATCAAGGGTTTTCTGCGATCGGTAGCAGGCCCATCCCCCCTTATGAACCTACGATCCGGCGTTTTCGTAATAGGGGATTATGCGCTAAGAGATCACGTGATCTTTCTGGGTGGCAAATCAAAACAAAAAAATCAAACAAAAAATATCAGAAATGACTGAGCCCGTCACACCAGAGTATGACGGGAAAATAAAATCTTTAAATAAAACTAATCCCTTTCTGAAGAAAAAATAATAATTCGTAAGCGCCAAATAAGTTGCTTTTTGTTGCTGTTATTTTACCGCTGAAAGCCTGAGCGCGCGCTAGTTTGCAGCCCAAACAGTCACGTGATCCCTATTTTACCTAGAGCGTCGCTCAACCAATGGTGGCGGCGGTATCGCGCTCGCCCCAGACTCCTCTTGTTCCAAGGCTTGCTGCATGTTCTGCTCCAGAGCTTTGCTTTTGTTGAGCAGGCGCTCACGCTTAGCTTCCAGCTCTTGCGATAACGTGTCAAGATCCTGACGAAATTTGAAAATAAATATATTACCATAACATACTTTTGAAAGCAAATTATCAGGTATAACTTATTCATTACTATAAGCCCCCAGCTCCAAGACGGCAAAAATGTAAACTAAACATCATTAGATTCGGTTACTTGGAAGATGATCTTCAAAAGTGCTTGGAAGCAATGTAATAGAAATGACTCCGTTGAATCAATCTCGACGTACAAACATCTATAAGGACAGCTTTAATTATGCCCCAACAAAGTTAATAATGCCAATGATGTCCTTAGGGAAATATCCTGATGTGAAAAGCTGCGATTGTTTTTTTTTAGCAAATTACAAGCAAAGCTCTTGTCAGCAACAGGCTGTTAGAGCGCAATCGCTAGACTAAAGAGATACCGCAGTGTATTTTTGGAAACTTTAAGGTATATCATCTAGGGTTAGCGGTAGCTGAACTTGACTGGTAGTGTGGAAGAGAGGGAGGATTCTGTTTTCAGTCCTGTTTATCTCACAATTTTGGATCTATGATCGACCACGTCCTCTCCCTCCACAGGAATTTAATACCATGGGACTTACATTCTGTAGCTCGACCAAGTCCTTCTCTTTATTGTTGCATACTGCGTGACGTCGATTCAGGTACTCCTCGTAATCACGAATCTACGGCAAGAAAAGAATTATTATGTTATCCACAGCCAACTGTTTCCATAGCTGTCGAGCCTAAGCTAATTCACTTGTTTCAGGTGGACGACTTGTTGCATTTTCAGGCATCAGTCTCTCACATAATCGGGTTGTCGAGATCCATCATTGCCTGGAAAACTATTGATGAGGTGCTAGATTCAAGCTCCTCCATCCACTTCGCAGTAATGTATTTCTATTTGGTATAAGAGGCGGTTGGTGAAGTCACCAATCAGAAGCCACCGTGTTTGCCTCGTTCCCGACCAATCAGAAGCAGGCATAACTTACTCATAACGAGAAGGGAGAACGAGAGTCAGATCGCGAAATTGCAGCCTCGCCAATATCGTTCGCGGCCGAACAATGATAAACTCCGCTTACAAATATTTATTTTTGTTTGATCGGGGATTGTTTAGATTTCATGGCGCATAGCGTTACCTCTCGGTCTTGCTCGATAGCTTGCTTCTTTCTCTCCTCGAGTTCCAGTTCTTGCTTTGTTATCAAAGCCTAAGAAGAAAGAACAACGTTCAGAAACTAAGGTTATAAATTTCAACAAAATAGGCAATAAACCTTTCCCAAACTAATTATGTTAAGGATTAGAATGGCATGTGTTCAGGGGCGTGCCTAGACACAAAAAACAGGGGGTCTAGAGTTATCAACTGACCACGGATCAATTAATTTTAAATTGGCATCTTTAGCTCTGGTAATAGGTCACAAGATCCATCTAGAAAACACAACAAGAAGATGAACTTCATCACCCACTCCTCCCAGGCATCTCTTCTCATTGGAAAGAAAAATAGTTTTTTTTCAATGCGGGGTTCCTGTGGCGAATAGAGAAGAAAAATAACGCAGGGGGAATCCCGAATCTGAATAAAGGCCATTACAGAGTTGAGTTGCCTGCGGAAAAGGCTAAAGATGAACTACGACTAGGGGTATAGTTGTATTAACTACTACAAAGAAAGGGGTCAACCGGGGTCGAGCTCATCTTGTCACATACCCCCCCCCTCCTCCCCAAGACACGCACCTGGAGTTATTAGTAAGATTCATTACCTCGTGTTCGTGGTATCTTTGTCGTCGTTCTTCCAACTTTTCCTCGTTTTGAAACTCTTCCAGCTCTTCCTCGAACTTGCGCCTAAAAACGAAACGAGGGACACATAAATCCCTGTCAAAACTATGGGGGTAATTCTAGTGTTGTTGTAGCATTGCAACAACAAGACTAGGATAATCCAAAGATGCTGTGGGAATCCCCTTGTTGGGTGAAGTGCCTCGAAAGCAATAAAATGAGGTACCATTTTGAGTGTTGTTTTGTCTTTATCTTAAACTGTTCAGCGTTTATAGACAAGTCTCTCCCGTGATTGATAATTAAGAGCGGATGGCCTGCTAAATATAGTATTTTGTAAGTTGAGGTAAAGTTGTGCGATTGCCGCTTTAAAAATAATAAGAAAAGGTTGTCAGTGTGAATAAAAAGTGGTAATTGCAAAATGGAAAACGGTAACCGTATATATATTTTATCAAAATGCTGAGAAAAATTTAAGAATTATTGTGTAGTTCCAGAAAACATCCATACCCCCCATTGAGGGGATTGGAAATACTGGGGGGGTGGGGGGGGGGTTTCAAACGCCCAGGAATTTCCAGAGGGGAGGGGGTGGGGTTAAAATGCCATTTTTCCTTAACAGTTACTGTATTTATTTTTTTCCAGGGGGTTGGAAATTCCAGAGGGGTGGGGGGAAGGTATGGCTATTTTCTGGAACTACACATTTGTGGTTACGGCCTTACGGCCGAAGGTTCTCAATGTATGGTACTAGATTCGCTGGAGTCACAAATTATTGAGTAAGGGCACCTTTCGGCCTTAGAACAGCTATTTGGCATTCGCTGTTTCCAATAAAAACATTTTTTAACGATTGGTGTATACAATAGGTGTATGTGATTTGTGTATTGGAGCATATGTATACTAGCGCCTTACTTTTGCTCCTCTCTCTGCAAGTGTATATTGTTGATATCCGTAATGTACTCGTGTCTCCGTGCTTCTAAGTCTTTCTTCAGCTGTTCCATCTAAAGAGAGATAGAACATTTTAACAAAAGACTCTGTATAGATGCAGTTGTTAGCTAAAAGCAGGTATTCGTACCATGGCTTCTAAGGTGAGGGGGGGGGGCATAAAAGAGGATAGTGGGTAAGGGTGGGGGATGGTGGAAAGGGTAGGTAGTGTTGTGAGTAGTCCCATATATGTAGTCACGCCATCACGTGACTCACTACTGTTATGTAAGCTTGCCATGTGCTTAAAAGTTAAAACTTAAAAGTTGCTTGTTGATCTTGTCCGATTATAATAGTTAGCATGCAAAAAAAAAAAAAAAATAAATAAACTTTGCAGAAGCACTATTAAGGCTTGTTACCATATGATTGCAAACAGGTGATCAGGTACAATTATATTTGAAAAATCACAGTGTGATTGTGTGCGATCGAGTGGGATCATATGGAAACTAGTTGCAAAGCAAAGAAACGACACAGAAAGCTCTGCACAAGAGGAAAACGCTAATATTGTGTTTCGCATGAATAAACATAAAACCATACAACATCACCTCTTTGTTTGTCTCTTCTCTCGCTTTCTTCAGACTTTCACTCAGATCACTTAGTTGTCTTTGAACAGAGTTCTTGCGTTGTGAAAGTGCTGATTCAAGCTGATTTACCTACAAGTAGATTAAAACGTTCATATGATTATGTCGCTTAAGGCCTCATTTCTAAATCCTTGATGACTCAGATGGGGAGAATGCATACTCAGTGAAAATTCTGGCAGAAATATTACTGCTCTCCCTCTTGAAAATGGCATTGCAAGTAGCAGGATTTCTTTTTTTTGGGGGGGGGGGGGGATATACAAAGCTGTCAACTCATCCGCATTGGCTCTTTTGTTTTTTGTTTTCACATATTTACTGTATTTCACCCGATTTCACAAAATTTGTATCCAAGTTGTGTTGACAGCTATATGGGTATATTACGAAAACATGTAAAACTCAGTAATTCTTCAAAGCTATGTGTCTAGCACCAAACTCATCAGGGCCGTATCAAGGGGTGGGGTACTTGGGGCCAGGCCTGTAGCCAGAATCAGAATTCTACCGAGGTAAAGCTAGCCACAGGTTGGATGATAAATCCAACAAAAGCATGTGTTTTATCTCATACTTTTCAATTGTGAAACACTAAACATCAAAATTTTACCGAGGCGAGTGTCTCACTTGTCTCATGCTGGCTATGGCCCTGAGGGCACATGCCCAAAACATTTCATGAAGAAAAAAACAAAAAAACAGTAGGGGTGTGTCTGTGACCCCAATACTGAATTTACTGTTTCTGTATTGTGCCTTCCTAAAATTTCAAGGCCTGTTCTGCGCATCCATAAACAAATAATATATATATTTGCAAAGCTTACCTGAGATACCTTCTCTCCAGTTTCTTTGTTATTGTATTCATTTTTGCTCGCAATTTCTTGATGTTCATATGAAGTATCTGTCACTGCATCTCCATTTTGAACAACCCCAATATTACCATTTACATCTTTACGATTTTCCCCTGATTTATCCACAAGGTAGCCATATTTTCCTAATCCATGATTACTCCCTTCTTCACTTGTATCAGTTCCATAGTCATTATCATCATCTTCATCATCATCATCATCATCATCATAGTCATCGTCATCATCATCACCACTGTCGTCATCATGACCATTCATATAATAGCTTGTGAAATTGATGTTAGTAGACAAATGGCTGGTATGGCTTCCTTCTTCATCTGACAACTCAGTGTATTGGGAGTAGCTGTAGGAGAACTCTTCATTGTTTGACAAGTTGAAATGCACTCTTCTCTTGGCCTGGGAATAAGACAATAGTGTCAAAACTAAAGGGATGTAGCAAGGGGGGGTGGTGGGCACTGGGGGATGCCGTATGCACCCTGCGCACCCCCCTGTGTATGTGCCTGCCCCGCTCCTCCAAAAATCAAATCTGTCTGGGGGGCTGCCCTTCCTCATCTGCCCCCACCCCTCCCCTCATCAAAGTAGTATTAAATAAAACAGTAATTAAAGGTGTCTTATAATCCTCTTCAGCAACAGGAAATCATTTGATCCCTTTTCTAGTAAAAACTACCTTATTATTCTTTCCCTCCTTTATTCTATCAGCTGCCTCCAGCAAATTGTCCAGCTGAGAATCTGAGGAGCACTGAAAACAAAACCAACAGAAACATAATCAAGTCAACTCATGATTCATGGAATCATATGTCCTATTGACCGTTTAATAACAAAGTTATCTTGCCCAAATCATGATAAACCACGAAATTTGTGAAATGTGACATCATCTGGTCTAAATGACAGTTCAAAGTTGTTCTTTGGCCACTTTTTTCTTGATGTTTCAGGCTCTAATTTATAATTTCCTAGATTTAATTTTTTTAAATTTAAAACTTAAAAGATTTAATAAAATGGTTAATGTTATTTTCTTAGACCGTGATTGGTAAAATTGTGGGAATTGACCCATATGATTTGTGATGACTACCCCCCTCTTCAACCAATGTGTTATGTAGTCTATTGTAGTGAGAATGTACATTTAAATCTATGTATAATGAACAACCAGATAGCAAACAAACCTCAGAGTTAGACCGCTCATTCCGTCTGAAGTAAACACCACCATTCAAATACTGTTTGTTTGTTTCATTGTCTTTTTTGGGACCCTGCTTTAATACCTAAACAACAACAACAACAAAATTCAGCCAAAGTTTACTGACTTGAGAATCACAGATGTAAAGGCTCATCACAAAGGGGTACTGCATCGGGAAATGAAGGGGGGGAGGGGTAACAGTTATACATATCACTCCCCCTGCATCATCACCACTGGCCCCTTTGGAGTGGTATTTTTAACAAAATGTATTGGGAGCTAAACCCATGAATTCCATCCATCATATGTTTTAGAAAAAAAAACATATTTTATACCTCCTAGTGACATCAGCAAGAGGCTGCGGGGGTATCTTATTGGCAATTATTGCATACCCCTATGGGCTAATTTGATCACTGTTTACTGAATCTTTTCCAAGTAACTCACCTACTCAAGGTGAATTATGGTACACAGTTTTTACCTTTATGAAATCATAACAATTTTACCTTCCTTCTTTGAATTGCCAATGTGTACATTTCAAATTTGTTTGGTTTCGAGATAAAACAGAGGTGACCATTTTTATGCTTTTATGAGATTATATCAAAATAGAGAGTAATGTATAACAAATGGATTCATTCAAATATATATCCAAAAAAAGAGTGAGTATAAAGATGATTTGAAAAGGAGAAGGATTAAAACCCCTAAATATAAGACTATAGCAAAATGGATAAGCAGGTGGTTATAGTAGGAGCAACGTGTTGTTGAAGAATTGAAAGTTCCTGTTTCGACCCCATACTTGGATAAAGTAATATATTAGCATACTGCTTCTTGATAAATTCTCACCAATGCCAAGGTTTTAGCGTTTACAATAGTCGGACTAATTAAACCAAAAATTGAAATTAATTTTTTATAATCTAACTCCAAGCGATCAAACCCAAAAGGCATCAATAAACAAAAGCATATCAGCAAATAGGAAAGGTATATGATCGCTCCTAAAGGTTGTACTGTAAGATGAAAAACTCTTAGAAGATTAACAGTAGCTAAAATATTAAAATACACAAATCCTTTGGCAAACATAACACGATCTTCCTGAATAAAGAATCAACCCATTTTCTCGCTTTTTCAATTGAATATATAAATTTGAAGCATGTATAGTACAAAGACACCCTTTAAAAAGTATTTAGATGCAGGACAGAGATACCATTCTGGTGTTTCTCGGGGAAATCAAGACAAAGTCCGGGAGTTTGGCAACACCGAAAGATGTAAACACATGGAAAAAATATCGATCAATATAAACTAAAATGGCGGTGAAGTAATAGCTACATATGCCATCTACACAATCCAAGGAACCAAAAAGGCTAAATTTCACGATGGAAAGTCATTTTGGTGCTTTTAGAAACATTACAACCAATAAACACACTACATACCACGGTTGCTTGCTATCCCGTTTTGTCCTAACTTACCTCCGAATACGAAGTCTTTCTCTCAACAAGAACAGTGGAATCTGTCATTTCTACCATTATGGCCTAGACTTCAACCCATCTTGGAGAATTTATAATAACCGCAATGAATTTTGGTAAAGTATCTTTGACAAGAGTTCGTTCCGTTCTAATATTTTAGTCGTAACATGGCTGCGGGCAACATTGTGAAGACCTCAAAGGATTATGGGAGATAATCACTTTGGCAACCCCTTGCTTTGCTTAGGAGGGGGTGGTCTTTTAAACAAGCCTATCGTCTACTAGAGACGCGTTTTTTATAACGTGGATATCTTTACGCTGCTTTTTATTTCTTTTCACGTTAATAAGAATATACACGCACAATAAGAGGAATATTTCAAAACTTTCACAAATGAGAACAAACTATATAAAAAATTACAAATCCTTAAATTCCAAGATATTATATCATATCTCAACTGTCAATTCATGTTCAAATTTTACTCAAGATTATTACCTACTCCATTTAATAATTTCTTCACACTCATCAGCTCAAGGCACACGTATGAAACCAGGCTAGCCTCGAGCTCATCCTACTGTCTTCCATCAGTTCATACAAACTATAGCAAGTTCAATATTCGCTTCCAAGGAGTTATAACATGGAATAAAATCGACTACTCAGCTAAGCAGCTAGCCTTTAACCGATTCAAAAAAACTATAAAAAGAAATTTCATAATCTCTTACTAGATCTGAGACGTTTTTGCCATGTATATTTTCATGTATGTATAATTTTCGCTCTGTATGTACCGTTCTTATCTAAGTTTATTCATACATTCTTTTCCTTTTCTTTTCGTGTTTGCTTGTCTTTTTTTTTGCTGTTTTTTATACTTGTGCCTCGTTGACGACAGAATCTCGTAAGTTATTTAATTTTGGCTGTCTAGCTAGATTAGCTTTTTAGTTGTTTCTAGACAGCCAGTACCCGATTTGTATTAAAGTATTTAGTTTTGTATTGTAATTTCATCTTGTGGTACAAAATAAAATATATTGTATTGTATTGTATAACTCGCTCTGCTTATTAGAATTTGTAACCTCAGATACATCCATCAATGCAAGCCCCCCAGCTAGGGTTATATGTTTACTTGATGGGTTCACATTTGGCAAGTGTCCTAAGTTGGCTAGGGTCTTCTAGCAGAGAGAAAGTGAAACCGCGTAGGACAAAGGGAAATGGAAATCTTTCTAGGGCGGGGTTCGGTCGGCCCGATCTGACACAAAGATATTGGGTGTGGTTTTGTACCCGACTTTTTTCTTCATAGACCGAAGCAGTGAGCCGAAAAAAAAGACCGACAAACCGTTACGTCTAAAAAGCGACTAAAAGAGGAAAGCATATTCTTAACCTTACACACTACATCTCAGCATAACCATAACAAGTGGCATAACCATAACATTAAGACAAGGCTGGGATTTAGGGTATTTTGATTATTTCTTTCCAAGTGTGAGTTCGAGTGTGATAGCGGGGTGCTGGGTCCGAAATCTTTAGCCTAGCCGTAAAAGTTTAAGGTGTCAAACAAGATTTTTTTGGCATTTCTTGGATGGTCTGTATGAGGTTCAATCGATGGGGTCAAGAGACCACCACTCACACATTCCCGAGTGCCAACTAGAGTCAGTGATCACCCCTCACACATTCCAAGAGCCAATTAGAGCCAGTGATCACCCCTCACAAATTCCAAGAGCCAATTAGAGTCAGTGATCACCCCTCACAAATTCCAAGAGCCAATTAGAGTCAGTGATCACCCCTCACACATTCCAAGAGCCAATTAGAGTCAGTGATCACCCCCACACATTCCAAGAGCCAATTAGAGTCAGTGATCACCCCTCACACATTCCAAGAGCCAATTAGAGTCAGTGATCACCCCTCACACATTCCAAGAGCCAATTAGAGTCAGTGATCACCCCTCATGCATTCCAAGAGCCAATTAGAGTCAGTGATCACCCCTCACACATTCCAAGGGCCAATTAGAGTCAGTGATCACCCCTCACACATTCCAAGAGCCAATTAGAGTCAGTGATCACCCCTCACACATTCCAAGAGCCAATTAGAGTCAGTGATCACCCCTCACGCATTCCAAGAGCCAATTAGAGTCAGTGATCACCCCTCACACATTCCAAGGGCCAATTAGAGTCAGTGATCACTCCTCACAAATTCCAAGTGTCAATTAGAGTCAGTGATCACCCCTCAAATACCACAAGGAAATGAGATAGGACCTCCCCTCACATACCTAAGGGGCAGGCAGGCAGGACCTCCCGTCACATACCTAAGGGGCAGGGGGGGGGGGTGAGGAAGACACGTGAGGACCATGGGGAGGATGGGTCGAAAAAAACTTCAACAAAATCATTGGCTGTATTTATTGTTAGTTTATGCATTACGTAACCATTCGAGCACCATGCAATATAAATTTCGTGATAAACAGAGACCATATTTTCAGCACGTATGAGAGATTCCTCAGCGCTCCCTCTCTCCACTACTGACTTTCTCAGAGGCGTCGGAGAATATTATCGAGATAATAAAATCCAGATTCCATTCTATTCAGGTTCCATTTAATTCTGTCTCACACTTCTCTCTATAACCTTTTTTTTCTAAAACCATGCAAGTAGAAGCATGCTGAGATACAGAAACAGCATTTTCCACGCATGCTGTCACAACCTCACCGTCTTTTTAAAACGTCCTTTTCCAATAACCATCCAAAGAGTATAAATCATATTTGAAAATCACCTTTTTTAGAGATAGGATATCTTTAAATTGAATTAATTATATTAAATTATATTTTGTTTTACAATTCTTGGGAGGCTATGCCCTTTCGGTTTTCCCTTGACGTTATTGCGTAAGACATTTTTCAGTTGGTTTTAGCAACAGTACAGGGGCGGGTCCAGCTTTTCGCTAAAGGGGGGGGGGGGGGGTTGGCTCAGTGAAAAAAGGGAGGAGGGGGTAATGTTTTTTGTTACATATATGGCTTTCCGGTGGCCCAAAGGGTGGTGGTGGGGGTATAAACCCCCTAAACCCTCTCCCCCTAGATCCGCTACTGATACTGGCCTTGTATTAGCCATGAAAACGGTACAACACATATACACAATAAAGACGATCCCACGGACAACATATAGTTATAAAAATACCTACATGTCAACTAAAGCTTACTACGAGTTTGACTATTTTGCGAAATCTTGCCAACGATATCCAACTTCTAAACCGCTTCCGTGTGTTTGAAAATTTCTGATTTACAGGGGTCGTTGAAAAGTTTAACAACATGGGTTCGCAGGATACTTAAATCGCAGTAATACACAGGGATACAGAGGTTCATCAATTCCGCAGCGACGATAATGATTTTGTTTAGCTGCAGCTGCAGTTTTTTCTTAGGGAGGGTGGGCTTAATTTTCATCCACATCCCGCTCCCCCGCCACTTGAAGGGCGTGGTCTACCCCTTTAGCACCCGACAATATAACTTAAATGAGGAACCTCTATACAAAACTATATGAAAGGTTTTCTGGGAAAATGCCTAGACTCTGTTACACATATTGCAATGCTGTTAACTTTAAAATTCATTTGTATTTGTGTTAGTGTTAGGCACTTGGGATTTTTTGGCTGGGTAGACTGTAGGCACAGGAAGCCCATACTCCTCTGCGATGAATTCTCGGAATATCTTAATGAGATTCTCGATGACCACGTGATCTAGATGCTGCGCGTCATCCGTGGACTTGTGCCAAACTTCAGGGAATGGGATGGGGATAATGTGAAGTATGGGCACTCCTAGAAAACACAATATTTTTATTTTTATCTTATCAGCTTCGCCACAATAGGCGGGGTAGCCGCAACAGCATGGCCATTTACTGCGGACCATTTACTGCCATTTACTGCGGACCATAAAATGATGCAGTTAAAAATGTCCTTAAAATAGATGTTTAAATAGTATTCGGTTGTCATGGAAGTCCCAAAAGTGTTCTTTTTAACGAGGTTCCAGTGTACAAGACAGTCTTGTGACTCCCAACAGTGTCCTTATTAACGAGGTATTAGACAATCTATTGTGTCCTTATCAAAAGGGTTACATTATTCGATCAAGGCAATTCGACCAATGGAAGAGGCCAGCAAGCCATAGAAAAAGTCAGAAAAAGCGTCTGCCATTCCCCTTCACTCTTGGTAACACACGTCACGATATTATGGGGTTTTAGACAATCTATTATGTCCTTACCAAAAGGGTTACATTATTCGACCAAGGCAGTTCGACCAATAGAAGAGGCCAGCAAGCCATAGAAAAAATCAGAAAAGGCGTCTGCCATTCCCCTTCACTCTTGGTAACAAACGGTCACAATATGATGAAGGGGACGGTACAAAGGGTTATTATTAACTAAAAAAATAAATTCCCGGTCTTTCTATGGGTTAGGGAAAGCTAAAAGAGTCAAACCATACCTTTTCTCAGGAAAGGGATATGGTCGTCTTCTATGTAGATGCCTTCTTGCAGGCCAATGTTGGTGCGGAAATAATTTTCGTACGGACCAATCAGATCGCCTCGGTTGGCCATGGCGACCTCTGCAAAATACAATAGAAAAAGGTCAACCTAAAGGCGAACCAGATTTTCCTCTTAGGCTCTTTCTAAGATGCGCGAATTTATGAGAACCAGTTGCTCTTTTAGCCTCTTATCTCTTCTTTGGGATTTTTAAAATGCTCTCTAGCCGGTTTGATTTTAGCATACTTGTGTTTGTAAGTGAAATTTCGTCACCGGGGTATGGGCATAAAAACTCCTTCGGCCCAGTTTGGACGCCGCTCCTAACATGTGCCGTCCCACATGTGAATGAAATTGAAACGATCAGTACAGTTTATTTGCATGTATTTGCATTTAGAACGCCAAATGAAAAGAGCTACGTTAATCTAATCCTCACTCGTCCAGCTCGTTGAGCTCTGGTAGCGGAATTTGGGGCACCCTAGAATAAGTGGTATTTGTACCTATTTTATGTAGTCTGTGGAAATACGGCGAGGTCTTGCTCGACATGTCGTAAAAGGCAGGTCTTGGGGAGCCGATGAGATCCAGTAATATAAGAGATTCCTATGAAAAAAAGATAAGAATCAGCGTGTGTAGTAGGGCAATGGATCAACGTATCAAGACATGACCCAAAAGTATTTTGGGAACCTAAGTAATCAAAACTATAACAAGTGAGTGCATAAGAAGGGTGTCTGGGTCAGTGTACAGGCCCGTAGCCAGGGCGGAGGGGGGGGGGGGGGGTTCGGACGAACCCCCCCACCCGGCTTGAAGGTCCGCTCAGAGCAAACAAAAATATATAACGTTTGGCTGGAGATATACCATGCGCATCAATATGTCTTTAAAATAACTAAAACAATTTATAATAATTATCTTTATTATTATCGCTTTATGTTAAAAAGTACCCTATTAATAACATTTTAAATACAAGATTGATTGCCTAATGTTATAAGGCGAGTAGAGGGGTATATTGGAAATTTGGTCCTCTGAAATGGAAAAACGAACCACCCCGCTCAAAATCCTGGCTACGGGCCTGGTGTATTAGGACGTGCGCTTTGATGTAGGTGTGTGGGTAGTAGTGTAGTTGGGTGTGTGCGTAAGTTCTATAGGGTGCCTGAAGAGTGGTAGGGTGCATGTGGAAGTGTAGTTGGGTGCGTGCTTAATGCAGTAGGTGCTTGTCTGAATGCAGTAAGGTGCGTGCATAAGCGCTGTAGGGTGCATGAAAAAATGGCAGTATGGTGCTTGTATCAATGTAGTAAGGTGCTTGTATAAACGTAGTAGGTGCGTGCATAATTGTAGTAAGTAGCGTGCATAAATGTAGTAGGTTGCTTGCATAAGTGTAATAGGGTTCGTATAGTGCTTGTATAGATGTAGTAGGGTGCTTGTTAAGTGTAGTTGGGTGCGTGCATAAGTGTAGAAGGGTGCGTGCGTAAGTGTAGTAGGGTGCATGCATAAGTGTAGAAGGGTGCGTGCGTAAGTGTAGTAGGGTGCATGCATAAGTGTAGTAGGGTGCATGCGTAAGTGTAGTAGGGTGCATGCGTAAGTGTAGTAGGGTGCATGCGTAAGTGAAGTAGGTTGCGTGCGTTAGTGTAGTAGGGTGCGTGCGTAAGTGTAGTAGGGTGCGTGCGTAAGTGTAGTAGGTTGCGTGCGTTAGTGTAGTAGGTTGCGTGCATAAATGTAGTAGGTTGCGAGCATAAGTGTAGTAGGGTGCGTGCATAAATGTAGTAGGGTGCGTGCGTAAGTGTAGTAGGGTGCGAGCATAAGTGTAGTAGGGTGTGTGCGTAAGTGTAAAGAGGTTTCAATAACTTTTGAAGTAGCAAAAGCAAACTGTGCTTGGGAAGTACATGGCTGGGGCTTTGATGCATAGAATAATGGCTCAAGGTCCCCAGATTGGATAGGGTATCTCACCAGTTTATAAAAATTGATCAGATAAAAATATGGCAATGGTGCAATTCTTCACGTAAAACCAGAAGTCATCAAAATATTGTGTTCCATCTCTTTTACTTTCCATTGAAAATGATGATGCATTTGGTTAAAAAATATCCAGATATAAGGGTTCAATAGCTTGATTCACACAATCCCAAATCTTTTTACTTACTACTGCTACTTTGTATAGAGAAAAAAATACAATAACGACAGATGTGACCTCCCATGAGAAAAAAAAAACAATAGAACAATACGGAACAAGGTTTTCTTTTACCTATTTTCTTCCGATAAAGCGCTATCTGAAAGACTGCTGTAGAGTTTGGGTTCAAAATCACCAATGATCCTCTTTGATAAAAATCAAAGATGGCAGCAACGTGCGGTGAGCATGAAAAAAGCCGGCGGTTCACCGCCAATAGCCGCCTTCTAATGAAACCACTCAGTGTAGTATGATTCGTGTAGTAGGGTTCGTTTATAATGCAGTATGATGCTTGTATAAATGTAGTAGGGTGCATGCGTAAGAGTAGCAGTGTACTTGCATAAGTGTAGTAGGGTGCGTGCATAAGTGTAGTAGGGTGCGTGCGTAAGTGTAGTAGGGTGCGTGCATAAGTGTAGTAGGGTGCATGCATAAGTGTAGAAGGGTGCGTGCGTAAGTGTAGTAGGGTGCGTGCGTTTGTGTAGTAGGTTGCGTGCATAAGTGTAGTAGATTGCATGCATAAGTGTAGTAGGGTGCGTGCATAAGTGTAGTAGGGTGCATGCATAAGTGTAGTAGGGTGCGTGCATAAGTGTAGTAGGTTGCGTGCATAAGTGTAGTAGGGTGCGTGCATAAGTGTAGTAGGTTGCGTGCATAAGTGTAGTAGGGTGCGTGCATAAGTGTAGTAGGGTGCGTGCGTAAGTGTAGTAGGGTGCGTGCGTAAGTGTAGTAGGGTGCGTGCGTAAGTGTAGTAGGGTGCGTGCGTAAGTGTAGTAGGTTGCGTGCATAAGTGTAGTAGGTTGCGTGCATAAGTGTAGTAGGTTGCGTGCATAAGTGTAGTAGGGTGCGTGCATAAGTGTAGTAGGTTGCGTGCATAAGTGTAGTAGGGTGCGTGCATAAGTGTAGTAGGGTGCGTGCGTAAGTGTAGTAGGGTGCGTGCGTAAGTGTAGTAGGGTGCGTGCGTAAGTGTAGTAGGTTGCGTGCATAAGTGTAGTAGGTTGCGTGCATAAGTGTAGTAGGTTGCGTGCATAAGTGTAGTAGGGTGCGTGCATAAGTGTAGTAGGGTGCGTGCATAAGTGTAGTAGGGTGCGTGCGTAAGTGTAGTAGGGTGCGTGCGTAAGTGTAGTAGGGTGCTGGTATAAATATTGTTGGGTGCTTGCATAAGTGTAGTAGGGTGCGTGCGTAAGAGTAGTCGGTTGCTGGTATAAAAGTAGTAAGAGTGCTTGATAGATGTAGAAGGGTGAGTGCGTAGTGTGGTGAGTGTGTGTAAAGTATGTACTCACCACGTTGTCTAGCTGGGACTCGTTTTGCCATCTTTCTGCGAGATGCCGAGCGCCGTAAATTGAGTCGCTTGCGCTCCATTCCTTGAACGCCTCTTCGCCATCAAAAAACACCATTTGAAGGGTCACATAAGAATTCTAAGAAATCAATAAACATTTCTTATGTGAGTCAATTACTTAATTATCAGCTTCTATCTACTTCGAAGGATGAAAACATGAGCAATGAGTTGAGATAAATCATAATCTCAATTTCAAGAAACCAAGATTATACCAATGAATGTATCCTATTTGACAGCGAAGGTACGCGATTTTTTCCTAAAAAACGAATATTGATAATTTTAAATAAAAAAAAATCAACTGTTATTTTGGTGTCCGTTGTTATTTCCGTTTTGTAGCTATTTGCATGTTAAACTTTTCAGAAACCTAACAACTGCAAGAGCATGGTTAAACGATGTTTATGTGGGGATATTAGTTCGAAAAATTATATATTAATGCCCTAAGCTCTATCCATTCAAAGCTAAATTACACTTCGCTAAATTGTTTTATGGCCAGAAGCAGATGATATAAACCCGGCTTGTTATTCGCTAGAAATCAGGTCATTATTTTTTTTATCTCGTTTTCGTTCTAATCATCCGTAGCGTTTTTTTTATCTTATTTTATTCTTGATGATTGTCTCGGTATTCTGTCTCGGTTTTTATTTCGGGATCGATAAAAAAAATAATAAAAAACAGCGGTAAAATGCCGGGTCAAGGCAGACGTTTTCCTTATTCATTAAGGACCCCTTTAAGCACTTAAAGCTTGGGAGAATATATGTTCCTCTTTGAATATGAATAATTTCAAAACGACAAAAGGAAAAGAGAGACTCAAACATCTTTATTTAAAACATCCCCCGCAGCTGTTAGTTAAACGCGACCGCCAATAACGGCAGCGGGAACCCTGTGTGCAACAATCCATCTGCCTACCGTGGGCGTAGCCATAGTTACCCGAATGACGTCATAAAGTGTGACAGCTAAATACGTAGGTAAGCTGTGTACACTCGTGCGCAGAGCTTTCTGTGCAAAGTAAACGAGCGACACAGAAAGCTCTGCGCACATTGGGTAGTACGCCAGGCCCGTACCCAGGGGGGTGCAGGGGGTGCGAACGCACCCCCCCCCCACAACGGCCGAAGGTCAACTTTCGGTTCCCAATAGACGTGCTATTTGTAGACAAATCTATAAAGTATAAGCTAGATCAATCTCTGGTATGTAGCCAAATATGACGATAAACGTCCCGTGGAGATACTGCAAAGGCATAAAAACTCTTTATTCTTCCGGGGGTGGTCAGATTTTTATCAGAGAACTCCCCCCGCTCCCGGTTAAATTAGGTCGACTTTTTTTAGATTCCGCACCCTCCACCCCAAGAAAAATCCTGGGTACGGGCCTGTACGCAGGGCTGCTAATGAAGCGATTTGCCGTAATTGAGCAATAAAACTTCCAAGTAAAAAGTCCTTCATAAAAACATACATCTACGCGGAAAATATATATTTTAAAATGGTAAAAGCAGTGTGTCCATTGAAAGTTTCTTTAAGAATGTGACTGATAATTTAGAGAAGTCTTACCCAAAAACCAGCCACGCACACGGCGCTTCTTGGTACAGTCAATGGTACAGGTGCAATGTTACTTAAAAAGCGCTTACATTCTACTTTCGTGCACTTTTGCGTGCGAAAATCTTCCATGACATCTTATGAAAATCAGTTTTTTTCTTCATTCTCTTTTACACATACCTTCTTTAAGTGATTAAAAAAATGCCTCATAGACACGGCCAGCTCAAGCATCATGGCACATGGTACAGCAGAGTCGATAGCCCCGATGAACTCCGGTTCCTTCGTCTTAGGGTAATATTTCGAGTCATAATGAGCAGCTATAACAAGCCTTCTTTCAGCTTCGGGGTTTACTGTAGCGATTATGTTTTCAAAATGCTTGACACCAAATGGTGTGTCAGCCTCAAACTCATCTGTACTCACATTCCAGCCAAGTTTCTTTAAAAAGTCTTTGATAAACTGCAAGAAAAATGGACTAGGAGTGTTAGATATCACGCTAAGCAAGTTACACTTTTTTGTAAGATCGTCAAAATTTCAGTAAAGGGCAGTTTTTATTTTTATAACATTTGTTAAAATGCTAAAATGTTCTTAACGATGTTCTAAAATTTAAGTGTTGATAAAAAATATAATACCTAATGAATTATTAGGCAGAAAATACACACACTGAACAATAGCAATAATGTCTAAGTTTGTTATTATCAGGTACACTTCCCTGTTATTATGAAAACACCATTTGACTATGCATTTAAGAACGCATTAGATGTTTACCCCATCCATGGTGCATACTAAGTCAAAAGTATTCATCATTTTCTCTTATAAAACAGAGCTTTAAGGCATTAGAAATACAATATTGGAGAAATACTAAAAACTTATTTAAGAGAATACTGATGAAATGGAGTATTTCAAAGATGGTTTTAGGTTATTTTAAGCTTTTTTATGATGCTGTCCAGGTATCTATTAAAACAGGCTATTTTTTGGCTTGCCGTTTAAATAAATTATTTTACAGTTTCTTCTCCAGGTAACTGATTGAAATCCCTGAGGATAAAATCATTACAAATCAAATAAAAGAGAAACAATGTCCATTAAAACATCTACTTTTGTGCAATTCTAAATCCCTTCAGCACCCTCGTGATTATCATATACCATAAAGGAGGAATTCAACATGAAATGATAAAAATAATCAAATGAAGACTTTCCCAAATAGTTACAAATTTATCAATTAAAACCCCCATTCAAGCTAAAGGACAAGTCAAAGATGTGAAGTGATTGTCCTTTGTAAATAGTCGTAGCTTGTAATGGAATTCGACAATGAGAAGATCAGAACTGCCAATGCTTCTAGATTAATGAAAATAAGATCTTGTTTTCAAGCTTTTGCATGCTTTAATTAAAGAAGGGATTCAAAATTGCTTAGGAGACAGGAAATAGAAGTTTTGTTAGTGAAAAAATCATCTCTAGATATTTTTTTGGGCAAAGAGTAAGCTTAAATCAAAAGAGAAGTATGTAGTACTTATCATCCATGGATCATATCTTTTTACAAGACCACAAATTGTGACTAAGTGCCAGAAATTAATTCTAAAATTTCCCAAATGAATTGAATCAGCAAGCAATCTTTTGTACTTACCTCAGATAGGCTGAGAAGGCCTCCTCATAAAAGATTAACAAATTAACATGTATAGCTTTATGGCCCCTATATTTTTCTTAACTTTTTCCACAAAAAAAGTGAATGAAAAAATAACACCATAGGCAAATGAATTAATCTGCTCACTCTAGTGCATAATCTTGGAAATTGTATTTACTCTCGGGGGCTTATTGGCAAGACAAAGAAATATTAAATTAAGTCCACTTAGAATTTTCAAATAAAAACAACCAAATTTTTCAATTTCCTGTCTTCACCAGCTGGCTTTAAGGCCTCTGTTGTTCGATTTGGACCTTTATAAAAAACACTAAAGAAAAATATAGAGATAGTTTAATATAGAAGACTTAAAATAAGCTTTACTCACACAAAAATGGAAATATGAAATACTCTTTTGAGTAAATTAGTTTGTAGAGTTATTTAAAAATTCATACACATAAGAGCAATGTGAAACTGAAGGGCACTAAATTTTGATAATAGGTTTATCTATTACAGCTTTTAAGACATTTTCTCAACCCACAAAAAGATATTGTCCTCAAAGACAAATAAAAATCCTCCCTGTTGCTCGAATCACCCAAAAACGGAATATTCAACAAGATTAAAAATAGCCAATTTTAAAGAAAATACGCTTAAAATCGCCGAAATTTAATTTTCTTGGCTGATTATGCTACATAAAACGGGATTTGAAATTAGATCCCTTGTTATCTGATGGGCAATTTCACAGGGTTTTCCCGTTAGAAAAGTGAAAGCGCGAAATCATTATGAAAGCCATTCACCAGTTTCTTTTCCGGATTAAAAAAAATCTAATAGTTTTTTTTAAGTACTAAAGTACTAAAAAGAAAATCCGTCAATATTTCGAATTTATCTTGTTTACTTTAAATAAAGTCATTCAACCTTTTTTAAGTTGTTAAAAGTTGATCAGGTCGATAGAGTAGGGTATCAAACACGATGGAAGTTAGGCGGTGCGAAAACAACCGAGCGTGCTACAAGCAATTATCACAACTTGTATCAGCCGTTTTGCTGAATGCTGGAAACATTAGAGTATCTTATCTAAAAATGCTGAGGTAAAAGCATAGTATTGATGCGGGCGTAAGATTTAATTTACTACCAGTCGCATATGATAAATTGCGAAGGTTCTACGGTGAGATTTCCCGACCATTCGCTCCATTGAACCGCGAAAGATATAGAATAAAATGGAATAAAACGAAATAGAAATCCAACTTGTCGCATACCGGGTTGTTTGTGGTTAAGTCCAATGGATCCTTTTTTTTATCTGATAAACATTACCAAACACTCATACATAGTTACTAAGGCTTTATTAGCTTGGAGTTTATTGGCCTCGACACATTGAATCGAGAAATATTTCACGCTCTACTCAATGGTAATACGAAAAGCAAACCAAGTCGTTAGATAAGGCCTCAAGGCCATGTGTTTCTACCAAATCGCTAATAAAGCCGGATGAATTCAGAACCAAACAGAAAGTGTCAACGACTAGAGACATCTCAACTCTTATTATAAGATTTTTCGAGAGTTGAAAACTTACCGTTTTGACAATGCGATGTCCCTCAGAGCCCGGAGTCCGTACTCGCATCAGAGGCTTCAAAACATTCTCGAGAAAATCATCATACTGGGTTAAGCTAGACAGAAATCTCTTTTGGGCATTTCCTAGGCTTCTGGGCTTTAATCGACGTTGCTGAATAAAATATATTAGACCATCAGTTAGCTAGAGAATTCACAGAACGTTAAGTTTGCTAAGTCAGATCGAATCAACAGAATTGTGACACACGAGACGGAATTTACACACCGGTTGATCGCGAATATATGCCTCCGTGTAAAGAAGAGTAGACGCTAGAAGGCAGAGGACTACTTTGAAGTACATTGTACGGCGTTAAATCGCCTTGCTTGCCAGCTAAAGCCTAATGACTAGCCAAACCATCTGCCCCAATATTTTGTACTCGCCGCTAAAGTGATTATCGAATTAGTGTTGTGGCGAAAACTAGGGCCCATTCCCTCCTACCGTGCGTAGTTTATTCTTCCATAACAAAAATATCAATATCGTTTATCAATATTGTATCTTTCATCACATTTTCATTTGGGCAAATAGACTACCGTCTGAGTAAGGTCAAGTATTTTTCAAAATATTTTGGAACGCTTAAAATAGTTGATCAAAATAGGGAAGCAATGACTGGCGGAATTCAAAAAGGGTTGCGCAAATGAACTCGCGATGGAAGTTCTCTTGTTTATAGTAATTTAATCTTATTTTGTTTTGACCTGTCGGACAATGTTGGGTCTCGCTATTCATGCTCAGCTATTTATAATTTGAAAAGACATCGATTAGCTCGAATGATTATCTGGCAAAATAAAAAAATAATAATAAACGCACTTTTGTAGCTTTACGTATTCAGTCAGCTATCAGTCTGTCTGGGGTAACATTTCACCATATCACATAGCATAAAGAAAAGGCTTCTGACAGACCAATGAAAATAGACAAAAATCTGTATGACAAACAAAATGCATTTTTATTGACGTATGTTTCCCCCCATCCCCAGCAAGGCATAATCTTGATGTGAAAATATCAGATAGTTTGTTCCTGTGAATTCGTTAGTTACCTTTCGTAGAGCTAAAGTTTTATCAGAATAAGATTCGTATAGATATCCAGGCCCCATATTATCAAACGATAACATCAATCAAACTGCTTGAAGTTAGGGAAATTTGAAGACCAGCTAACTAGAGATACATGGCGGAATAAAAGCAACATTTTATATTTTTTCCTAGATTGTTTTCATCAATGAGTAATTGAAAAAAAAGGTCAGGGCATACCTAACCATACTGTGAGAGAAGAGAGCGCCATTGAGGCTACAGATTACAGAGATTGGACAATGTGACTAGTGCACTCTAGGAGAAATGGTGCGTATTCTACAAATACAACACTAAAGGCTATAAATATATTTCTCATAAGACAAGGAAAGGCGAATAAAACAACAGAACAGGCCCCTTGCGGTGTCCAGATATTGGGATACGGTATATCATTTTTTAAAGCGTTGAATTGTTGAAAAAAATCCGCACTAATTCTCCGCACGTCCCTGTGTTTTCGACAATGCTCGCTTTTCTCGACCCCTTTGCCTCCACGCCTGATTTCGTGATAAAAGGGGATTGTTGACATTTCGCTTGGGTCTTCCATGTTAAAGGCACAGGGTGTGTTCCGCCTCCATCCATTCTTTCACTATTTAGCGTTCTACTGTAAACTTGAGATGATAAATGGACCTGTCAGTGAGGTAGATTGTTTAGAGAAAATGTGAGCTGATAGTGCTCACATACGCCAATCATCATTAGTGAATAACCCTCAGAAGATCCATCAGACGCAAGATTCTAAGCGCGAATGTTTAGTCATGAAATATCATGAAATAACTTATGAAAAAGACTTTTGTAAAATGACCATCTACTGGAAATTCCTGAAACATGCACCATTTCAAATGCATAGATCCATAGAAACTATTTTAAAGATTACTCCTTTTTTGGAAAGTCAATATAGTTTAATAAAAATAAAAAGTCACAATTTTATGAAGTACTTATTTCAAAAGAGAGAAACATTTGGATGTCACAGCCATCAAAGCGCAATTATACACCATTATTTTTTTTTTCAAAAAAAGAAACCCCACTCTTTGGTAAATAATCCAATCTTGAAATACTGGCACCAACATCGTTGTCATTATCATAAAGTTGGTTAAAAATAAATACATGCCCATTTTCATAGCCAATTTCATAGCCATTTTCAAAACCAATAATTATGTCTGTCAGTCTACTTGTTCGAGTGCAATAGGACTAGTATGTCCTTTCCAGTGTACGCCCTGTCAGGTTACACACAATTAAAAAATCGATTAACACCTGAATAAGAAACAAAACACAACACAAAAAAGAATATCTGGACTATGGACATTATGTCTCGCATTAAATTTTGTAGTTTTATCTTGGTAGACTTATTAATTGCGTATAGCATGGTAGTAGGTTTTCCTCGCTTTACTAAACTAAGGAAGGAACATTTATTGTCTTCATAATTAGCAAGATTTCGTATCTAAAGATGGCAGTTCCGCCTCACATGAGAACAAGAACAAAGATTTTTTGAGAAAAGAGAGACAAAACATTCTCATCCAAGGCATAGAGTTTTCTAACCCTCTATAGGAGGATTTTTCTTTCTAAATTATCGGATCTATGCTATATATGTTTTATTTAAAGGACTTTCATATATTTTAAAATACTTTTTTTAAATGACGGGTTTTGAATGTCGAAGAAAAGTAAAATATATTACATAATCAAAGATGACGAAAAATACATTTGAATTAAAATACATTTAACGCAAGTATGACATCAAGGTCTAATGTATAAGGCGAGTCCAAAATGTAGAAAGGGAAAGTGCAACAGTAAAACATATATTTATACCTTTTTATAAATAGTTTTTTTGATGAAGAGTCTTACTATAGTCATGAAGAGATTTTTTGCTTTCTAAAAGACAGAATACATTAAACTGATTTTGTATTACCTGGGAAAGCTTCGCACGCCTTCGCAATCCTTCAAGCTCTTATCTTATTTTATACACCTATTTCAAATAAGGTCGAACTCGAAGAATCCATGTGTCTTAAACCGCAGTGCTTCATGGGTATGAAAAATCAACGTGAATAAAAACAAACACAGGTTTAGAAAGCTTTAATATTCTTCTTTATATACCCCTAAACGGTCACACGGCGTTTAGAGACCAGGATTCAGCCATTTATACGTTACCCATGAGCCACTGCGGGTTACGATACATTGATTCGCGGGTGCAACCTTAATGGAAATAGGTATATAACTCAAAATTGCGGTTAAGGTGAAGTATGTTCCTAGATTTTGTGGAATGCATCTAATCTCTAATTCATACAATCCATGGCGGGCTCCCCTTCTACTAAATCTTCATACGTGCGAAAATCCCTCCGTACGTTTTACGTTTTATCCCTTTTTAGGGCTTGATCCTCTTCTCTTCGGAAAAATTCTGAATCCGCTCCCGAAGGGCCGAAGATCCGTACCACCTGCCCATTATCGGTACACATTTCATCTCTAGATGTTTACAGGGCTAAACTGTGGAAAAAGGCGGAGCATTTCAGATAATAATAATATAGTATGTAATGTGTGAAGGAGGGCAACTCGATTTGTGCTTGATTAGATTTATAAACGATAAAAGCGTGCTCATAAGTATTGGTAAAGTAAGATATATACTAAATTCCATTTCTTTTCCCAGGCCATTAGATACAAAAATAGCAGATATGTCAAAATACATTATCATTCGCACAAGGAGATCAATCTCTGCCTTTTGCTGTACACGTTGCTGATCGCGAGAAAAGGTTGCCCTCCACGGTACTAATTGATGAAAGTATTGATTTTTCCTGTGTATTTCAGCAAAGACACAATTACCGGTGGCCGATCGGAACACTAGGGGAATTTCGAAATCAATTTTCTCAGGAAATCTGAAAATATTTTTATCTATGGTACCGGTGACAAAAATAAACATTTTCTATGGAGAAAAAAATTATTTTGTTTTGATATATATAATTTTGGATTAAATACCATAGCTAATACTTGTAATGAAATGAATGAAAGATTTTAAGGAATTTATAATCGAATTACCAAAACAACATTCATTCTTCTAGACTGCCTTTGTTTTTTTATTAATTAACTTCTTGTCCAACAGGAACTGTTTTTCATATCCTACCCCTTAGAAAATACAGACGGATGAGTGGAGCGATCACAAAATGAATATGTTAGCAGCAGCACTGAAAAATATATCATATACATCAGGATGATGTATATATTTGATGTGATTATCATAAAAAAATATCTACTGTAAAAGTATGAAAATGCCTAAAAAAATAAAACTAAACTGTCTAAACAAAAGCAAATCATTCAAGAGTCAAGACCGAGAAGAAGCGGATAAGGTGAATGGATCCCAGTCAAGCGTTGGCCTGCGGCTGGCCAAAACCCAATAACAAACTCGTTACGAACACCAGAGACTAGACTGGTCGATCTCTAAGTAAGTTAAGACAAAGTTAGGCAGTAGAAGTTGGTGGTAGGCCTTGACCGCTGAACGGCTTCTCGTCCTGGTATTTCTTGTAGTTGAACATCGCTGCTAGCTTGTTCTGTTTCCATAGCACCAGGATGACCGCTGACACAATAACAAGGACGAGGATGACTGGTACGAGTACGCCAACAAGTAGTACTGTGTTGTCAGACTTGGGCTTGTCGGTTGGTTGAACTAAAAAAAAAGAGTAATTGACAGTCGACTCCCCTATCAGTGGAACCTCGGTAACCTGAATCTCTTGTTTACTCAAGCAAAAACATTTTCTTGGGAAAATCGTATCGTATCGTACCCTGGGTACCAGAAGCAGTCAACGACAGGCGGAGCCTCTGGTTCGCAGGGTAATCGTATCGTAAAACGTTTTCTCAGTAACTCAAGGACAATTACTGCTTGTAAAAGTCTCGGGCTGTGACGTCATCGAGATAGAGGTGGGGGGGGGGGGGGTGAGGCGTTAGCTTTTCTTACCTGGGTAAAACTCTTTCCAGTATTCAGGAGAGGGCCACTTGGTATGCTTGCAAAAGCCATGGGCTGTGACGTCATCGGGGTAGCGCTCGCAGTTGACGTAATAGCGTGCACCTCGCGAAGTTAAGATTTCCGGGCAATCTGTTGCTATGGACCTGAATTTTAACCGGAATCATCATCACATCATCATCATCATCGTCTTCGTCGTCGTTATCACCATCATCATCCATCATCATCTATCATCATCATCTATCATCTATCATCATCATCATCGTCGTCATCACCATCCTAATTATCACCACCACCACCATCGTCATCAACATCGTCATCGTCATCGTCATCGTCGTCGTCATCATCATCATCATCATCACATCATCATCATCTCGCCATCGCCATCTCCATTGCTATCGCTATCGCTATAGTCATCGCCGTCCTCGTAGTAATCACCTGCAGATTCCTTGGCAAACCGTGTAGTAGGCGGTTCCCTCGTGAGGAAAGCACGGTTGCATCACGCCGCCGCAGAACAGCCTCTTGATGCTGAGCGCACATTTTGAATTGTTACCCATCGTCCACATGATTCTCTGGAGTATGGACGAGGGATGTGGCTTACTCGGCTCGCCATCTGATACAAACGAAAACTTTCACTGCTTTATGCTTACTTCTTATGCCGTTTGTTGTTTAAACTAGGTAGTAAGAAGCACATCATCACTTGAAGCGCACAATAGGTAGAATTATGCTATCTAAATACCTGCTATATTTAAAAAAGAAGATAGAGCAAATCTAAAAAAGCCAGTCAAGACCATGATCCTGCCGTACGCCTTTAGACGTGGCTCCTGGACACATACACCTATTTCAAAAAAGGTTGTCAGTGCAAATGGCGAATGGGAAATAGTAAATGGCAGTTCTAAGCCCGAACGGTGCTTCTGGGTACTAATCATTCGTAAAATTAAAGGTGTTAAATAAAGTCTAGCAATGTCAGAGACATACATTAGTGATCTTTAATGGATAATTGTTTGATTTATCCACATTCTTCAGCATTTAGTAGAAATTTAATAAGACCCATGGTTCCTTTCGGTCCTAGAACTGCCATTTGCCAATCGCCATTTGCTGTTTCGCACTGACAACGTTTTTTGAAATAGGTATATGTACACAAAAGCGTATGTTGTAATTTGATGATTGTCTTAATATGGATCAAATGGAGCATGTATTATGTAATTCATATTTGATTGACATTGATTGACAGAATCACGTGATTGGTGTGACATGTTAAAATAATATAGCGCATTTGTAGAGTAGTCTTTTAGAGGGAGTCAAAATGTTAAGAGTTTTCAGGTAGTTGTTTTCAAAAAGTATTCAAAATAGTATTCAAAAGTGTCTTAAAAGGTATTCAAACCTAGACGGCAAACCTAGTCTCAGGCGCTCTGACCCGGATTTCTGTTGTGGTTTCGTATTGTGTGTGACGTCAAAAGCGAGTCCCAGGCCCCGGCCCTCCTCATGCTTCAAGCAGGATAATTTAGGGCTCAAGATTCCTTTAGTGTAGTTTTCCTGAACTGAGTCACCATTCGATCCGCCTGAGTACTCCTATTTCAAATAAGGCTGCACTCGAGAATCCATGTGTCGTAACCCGCCAGGGGGGTGGCGGTTGCTCCCCCCTTCTAGCAGCCAAAAATACAGTAAATGTATGAGACATTATCTAAAATACAGGAGAAAATGCCTTGAAAGGGGGTTTTGGGCCCCCTTCTGTTAAAAATTCTGGCTACGCCACTGCCCGCGGTGGTTCATGGGTAACGTAAAACGGCTGAATCACTGTATCTGAAAGCAATGTGAATGTTTATAAGGAAATGAACAAGAATTATACAGCTTTTGAAACCCGGATTTGTATTTTATTTACGCTTATTTGTTTTTTACTTCATACCCACTGCAGGTTACAATACACAGATTCTCCGAGTGCAACCTTATTTGAAGTGACGCCAAAATGTAATTACAGGTTACACGCACAAAAGTCTTCATAGAACTCCCTCAACCACTAAACACCTTTAATTTCTAGCAACAATACGCGAATAAAGGTTGATGGTCTTTTCCATGTGTTCACGTCATATTTTTGGCTAAGCACCTTTGTACCCGAATCCCTTTGCCATGGACCCCTTTCCCTTCTTTTAATGTTGTAGTGAAACATCTGTAACCCTTGTTGCTCAACATTGATTAGGGAAGAGGGGGAATTCATCTGGTTACAATTTACAGGAAATTTGTGTACATAACTGACTTAGACATCATTTTATCAACCATTTAGTTTCTAACAACCCTCACCTGTCATGTTTTTCTTGTAGAAAAAACGATAGGCCTGCACCTGGTTTTCAGGGGTAGCAATTGTGTACTGGTAGCCAAGGTTCTCGCAGAATGGAAAGTTCACCATCTTCTGACAGCCACGATCAAACGGGCCTTAGCGAAACAATAACATAATGTCACAAGCAAGCCATTTCAAGAGTTACATTAATAACTGCGAACTTCAGCTGAACTTCTATCGGTATCGCCGACTTGAGTGACACTTCATTATACCTTCAGAAAACGTGTCACGCAGTCGGCTGTAGGCTCGATTTCCAGCTCGTTTCTATAAGCTCGCAATGGCGATAAGACCGGCTGGAAAAAGAGCCTAGGTCAGCTGCTACCTACAAAATAGTTATTGTTCTGTGTTTGCCAAAGAATGAAGTAACTGTCAAGTATTGTATTGAGTGATTGGTGCGTTCTTGACCCCTCTGTTTCAGTTGGTTATGTAATAAAAATGCAGAGTAGTGCATAGATGTTCAAATACCTGTCTATGTTAATTTTAAAAGTCTAAAAGTATCTAGTGTTGATGCTGAAATTTTATAAGTTCATCTTAAAAATGTCTAGCGCTGGTGATCTAAGCCCTAGTAATTAGCCCCCTTTCCAGAAACTTGTTAAGGTAAAGGGGGCTTATTGTACCATAACCAAAGTCAATAATTTAAAAAGAGTAGAATGTCCACATTTAAAGGCAGATCATAAAGCGCGTCTCTGTATATCACCGAACTGCTCGCTTTTCCCATACAAGGCGTGAAATGGTATTAATGAAAGATTATAGTTGTATAATCGTCGCGCATTTTACCTGTCCCGTTAGTAACGTGAAGATCCGTAAATTGCGGCGGCTCGTAGCATTTTCCAGAGGCAGCCGTTTCATCAGGTAGTAAGACACAGCGACCAATGAAATCATCGATCCACCACTCGGGAACGGATCCCTCACATCGCTTCAAAAACTCAGTGCATATCCTACGACAAGGCAGTAAAGGCTCACTGCTCCCCTCTCTGCAATACGGAGCGTACATAGCACAACCAATAGCTTCTCCAATCTGCGCAACAGAGCAGTTTTTCACACCGTTCACGAGGTACTTGTGGTAAAAGCCAACCCAACGGAGAGAGCGCTTTGAGACGTTGGGTGGGACGGGAAAGGTGGTGGTGTAGCCGGCGGCCGTGCAGGGTGCAAAATACGACTTGTCCTTCATCTGTACGCATTGCTGTGCAACAGTACAGTACAGGATTGCGAGTGCGCACAGCGCGAAGAGACGAGTTGCATCAGCCATCGATATTTGCGTCGAAGCTTGTAAGGCGTTGACTGTTCTAACGTTAGCGAGTTTCACGAAATTCTTAGAGACGTGTCACCCTGGAAGCTTCCCCGTTGCCCTCTTTTCGAACTTTAATATAGACCCACTTCAGTTCGAGTAAAGGAATGTCAAAAGCGTTTGTGTGTTGTCATGGCAACACAAGTGTACTGTCAATTTTTATAATGCGATAGATAAAAAAATGTAAATATGCCAATCAATTTGGCATTGCTATAATCTTGGTCATCACGTTTCAAATATTACCGATCATTTCAAATATTTTGAACACAAAAAGCAACACTTTTTTTCGTAGTGTTCCACGGCGGGACTCTTATGGGTCACTGTGGTTAGCCGTTATAGGGCGGCCTTGACAGCAGGTGGTTACTATTCACACCTACACCACTAGACTGCCACTGCTTATTTGAATATTTTTAAGGAAATAATTGATTCGATATTCCATCAAAAAGAAAGCGCCGCTAATGCGTCCCTAAGGATGTAGAATGGTTAGCGCTAGACACTGGGTTCTTTCCAGCCTTCATAGCATGCTCAATGCTCTCCACTAGGTCTCCGCGCACCTTACTTTGTCTTTAGATTGAAGGATGAGTAGAGGGGTGTCAATTTACAAGAGTAGGCGTCACTCTAGCTTGGCGGAATTTATGCATAAGATTTATAACGTCTTCTCAAAGTTAACACAAAATTAGAAGGGAGCATTTGAGTGTAGCCTGCCCCATCCCCAACCATTGTTGCTGGCCCTGACAATTGGGTAATTATTGATTTACGGACTAATATAATGAGATGACCTGATTGTCAGAGTAATTAAAAGAGGGAAAACAACAAGCTTTAGATGCGCGATGGAATCGCAAGTAAATAAGTAAACTCAAGGTTGAATTGGTTCGTCTTACGCCTTTTTTAAAATGCAGTTTTGTTGTTGACGTTTGTCGAAGAGCGTGGGTGAGGGATGGTGATGGTGGTGGGGGGAGGGAACATTTTAACCTTGTGTTGATATTTCTTTTCCTGCATCTAAAAACAAAAGTCTGGTTTTATTGCCCCGTTGATGAAGACAAAATCATGTCGAATATTACTTATTTATTACAAAGTATAATGCAAATCATTTTATTGCTTGGCAAATTATGTCAAAGCGAATACTACATGTTAATTTCTCAGAAAGATTAGAAAATATGGCTATAGTGAAGTGACTATTGAATAAATACTTTGAAATATAGTTTGTCTGATTAGCACAAATAACGGTGGATCTTATCTATCAAAAATTGGTTGACAAAGTCTATAATGGAATATACAAACTGGAATTCAGTGCTGCGATACTAGTGGCGTTACTGCTGTAATCGAATAATAATAATATTTCTACAATGAAAATATTTTGTATTATTTTGAATTATTTTTCGTTTGACTACAAAATGCGTGAGCAAATTTATATTTTGACGAAATCCATCATAAATTGCGATATAATGCGTTATCACTGTTGTTGGGTCTTCTATAAAGTGGGCACGTCAATATAGAAGCTTTCAACTGTGAGAAAGCTTATTAATTTCGAATGAAATACCTCTAATGTTGCGAAGCATAAGCTTTTTAAGCGTTTGTTCTGTTTATGATTTGTTTCTATGTAAGAAAACCATTTTTCGAAAATATGACATTCTTAGAAAATATAATCGAAATATTCAACTCCTCTAACACCTATTCAGACTATATTTCTGTAAACGTACGGGTTGCACCATTCGAGTTGGACGCATTTAGATCGATCTCAAACGGCGACGTGCTAGTTCCAATCAAAAGTTCCCTCATTAACGGCATATCGGCAGACAACGATGGATTCAACGACAAATCGGTAGCAAGTCGATCAAGATCGGGAGATAACGGAGCAGCAGAAGTGTCGAGATCGTCTGCCTGATTGACGTTTTGAGTAGGCTTTGCTGGCTTTGATTGCGCTCTAGGTTTTGGTTCGGGTTTCTGAGGATGACCGCCTGACGCCTCAGGCACTCGAGGTGATTGTCTCCTTGCTGGAACAGGCTGGGCCGGTCTGTTTGTTCTTGGTCGAGGCTTAGGTTGAGCTTGGGGCTGTGTCTTGTTCACTTTATCGTCTACTGATGGTCTGATGTCTGTCTTTTGGGAAAACAAACAGTATCACTGTTGGGAAAACACACGATACAACATTAACATGCAGCTATTAGTTCATCGAGTACACCGCGTAAGTCTTGTTTGCAGGTAAAATTTCCTGTACAGGAGACCGAAAAAAAAATAAAATAGAAAGGAAGTGGTGGCACACTCAAGATATTAATAGATATAAAGCGGGCGTTTGTTAACACACGAGAGGGTTCGTCTGCTTATTCGCCACTCCTATGCTGCGCGGAGGATTGGGTCGAGTTTATAAGCGAACACAGCATGGCGTCGTAAACATGTTGGTGCGATACTGAATGAAAGCTAGGAAATTAAAGGTTTTAGCAATTCTGTTTTCTGGAATATATCCTTTAGTAAGATTCACAACACCGACACTGGCACCGTTCGACGTCATATTAAATTGCATCCCCTAATCGTATCCCAGCATGCTGTTCGCTTATCAACTCGACGGCACCGTTCGACGTCATATTAAATTGCATCCCCTAATCGTATCCCAGCATGCTGTTCGCTTATCAACTCGATCCCCCGCGCAACGTAAAAATTGCGAATAAAGCAAATAGTATCATCCGACAGTTTTTTGCACAGCCCTGCCCGGTCAGCCACATACTAAAGTAAATGTTGACAAAGCACCACGAAGCACCATAAAAGTTGTGAAAAAGGCACAGGTTTCACTGTCCAAGTATGATAGAAGCTGGCGCTGGTAGCAACGGGCTATACCATGAGTTTCCGTGGGAGTTGCTTATGAGCCATTAGAGGGGAGATCCAAGCTAGCCTGGATAATCACGCATACTATTTTGTGGTTCTGTCGGTCAAAAAGATCCTCAGTTTTGCGTTAGGAGAACTTAAAACTCCTCGCGCATACCAGATGCACAACAGATGGCGTAGGCCCTTTAAACTTTAAAAACTAGATCAATGGGTTTTTACCTTCTTATCGAACTGTGCCTTTCTTTCTCTGAGAGTAAGTCCTCGGGTCTCTCCAGGTTTACCCGACTCCATGAACTGCCTCCGTCTCTCTAGATCTCGCTGCTGCTGGGACATTAACCTTCTCTGCCCTTCCGTCTCCTCTTCTCTTGGCTTTTGAAGGTATGGTAATTGAACGGAAAGCTGTTTCTTTCGCTCGGAAAGCGAAGCTATTTTAGGGCTATCCGTGTCTTTCCTAGTCGACGAGGTCGTGGATATCGGGATATCGACTTCGACAGGAGCAATATTTCGACCGAATGCCGTTGAGACAGGTGTAGACTTAGGCCTCGGTCTCGCCTCGGCGCCAGGACGTTTCTGTCTCATTTCGACGCCTGTGACAGGTTCGTACGATCTCCGCTTGGGCTCATCAACGCTTTTGTTAGCCTTTGCAGTTTCAAGCTCCCAAAGCATCTTCCTACTCTCCCTTGGTACTTCGATGTCTGTGGACCTAGGTCTGGGTCGCTCTCTGTTAAGGTCGAACATACCCTCGTGCAGTCGTCTCCTTGGTGCACCTCCAAGGTCTCGGATTTTTTGCCGGTCCTGACTAGTAGGTGATGTCGGCTGCTGGTCCTGGGGGCTAGGTTCAGTACGCTCGGCGGTACTGAGTGGTCCTTTAACATGGGGGATTTTAGAGAATACGAATGAGGGACTGACTTTTTCTGCGCGGTCAATACTTCTGGATTCTGTTAAAAAAAATATGATATTGTTATGCATCAATTCTTGACATAACAGATTGACGGCTAATTCGCTAACAGAGACTCGTACACGAACATTTCCACATTTAAAATCCTCGTTTTAACCATGTCACATAATGCTCTAGTATCTTAAGTGGATAACTTTACTAGTGGGTACCCACTATTAATGGTTCCCAAAAATTCTAACTAAAGTTGTCGAAAGTATAGTTATTATCATTTTAAAATGGCCATAATTCTTAGTTTGACTTACTTGGTCGGTCTAGTTGCTCTGTAGACCTGCTCATATCCCCTACTCTGCCATAATGCCTCATCCACGGATCATCCTTCGCGTCATCGTCAAGTGAGATCTCCGAAGATAAAGGTCTCAAAGGACTCGTCCTTGGGGGAAGCGATCTTGCCCTCGCCTTCCTTTCCCCTGAATTTCGTCTCACAGGCTTTCCGTCTTCATCTAGAATAGAATCTTGATCAATGTATCCTTGAACTATCTCCCACAGCCTTGAATCAATGTTGGATGGCGACGTCGGAGAGGTAGGGTGTTTCGAAGATTGAGCGTCTGGCTTTGGGACTAGCTTGAGATTAACCGTGCCACCCGCTGATGGGAATACCTTTGTTGATTCAACCTTCATGACAGTTTGCTTGGTCTTCACTATTTTCCTGTCTCCGGGATCTTCCCCAAACATCTTATCAAAATCTTCGTCAAGAGTTTCAACAACTGAGCTTTCGACCACTTGGATTTGCTCAGGATCAACAGAGACGTCTGCAGATGGAAGGCGGAAGGTTTTCTTTCCAGTATCTCTTTTGGCGTTATCTTCACTCTCACTCGAAGAGCTTGAACTACTACTAGAGCTAGTGTCTTTTCCTGGGACTGTCAAAGGGCTTGGCGAAGACTTAATTTTGGGGGTTACTACCTCATGAACGGGGAACTTAACGTCAACGCGTTTTTCCTCATCAGAGGAAGATGAAGATGACGATGATGAAGAGGAATTAGATTTAGGGAGTCCTTTAATTTTTGGCTTTTCTACATCTACGCCAAACTTAGTTGTTCCATCTGGACCGGAGAGAGAGCTAGCAGAACTTTTCCTTTCGGCTGTGATATCGGCCTCGACGATTGGCATCCTAGGTCCCTTAAAGCCAAGTTTACTTTTGCCTTCACTGCCTGAGCTCGACTTCCTCCTTCGTCTTCTTCTCTGTTTCTCGCCGTCGGATGATGAGCTAGACGACTTCCGATGCCGCTGCTTGGCAAGCTCCAAACCACCTTTAATTCTTGGTGCTTTAATTTCATCGTCAGACGAGCTTGAACTAGAGCTAGAACGATCTCTTCTTGCGCCGATCTTAAGCTTTGTTGCTTCTCCTTTTACTTTAAGATCTTTTCCATCATATTGAAGGTCATCAAAATGAGTGTCATGCGCCACTGTTTCGAGATCGTCCGTTTGCACGACAGTTACTATGTCGTCATTAAAATTATGATCATGACTGATATTAAATCCACCACCAAATGAAGGCCCACTCACGTTAAAGTCGGGTCCCTCAACACCACCGGTCTGTTTGGGGGTGCTAAAACCGGCATTAGCATCTCCCTCGAAGTCTAAATTTGGACCACTGATATCAACCGTAGGTCCCCTGAGGCTTGCATCGGCAGACGGCTTATCTGGGCTCTGGGAACCTTTAAGCCAACCAGGAAGTTTCAAACCGAACCAAGAATCATTGTCTTTATCGTCTCGATCAGGCGTTGCTATGTAGCCACCAACATCAGGACCTCTCATGTCTCCCGTCACCGACGGACCTTTTACACTAGGGCCTCTAACAACATCTGGGGTGCCCATCTTGACTTCAAATGACGGGCCTTTAACGTCGGGCATCGTTGATCCTGTATCATGCTCGAAATCAATTTTTCCTGAAGGCAACTTGATGTCAGGTTTGTCAATGCTAGGACCTTGAATACCGACGTCAGGAGTATTTACAAAACCTTTCACGGTAGCATCTTCAGTTTCAGGAAATCCGTGGTCTAGTTTGTAAGACTTAGATTTGCCTTTCAGGCTTGGCATATGGAAATGAGGAGCCTTGAATTTCCAACGGCTATCGACATCAGCATCAGGTCCCTCGATGCCTCCTTTGAAATCAGCATCAGGGGAGTCTATGTCTCCTTTCACTTTAGGCCCTTTAAACTCAGGCCCCTCAACCTCAATATCACCAGACTTTCCCTTCCCACCAAAGGAAGGGCCCTTAAATTTTGGCATCTTAGGTCCTTTGAACTTCCAGCCTGGTCCATGGATATCAGCATCAGGTCCATCGATGTCTCCCTTTACGTTGACGTCTGGTGTATCAATGTCTCCTGTTGAAATGATATTTGGTGTGTCGATGTTGCCTTTCACATTAGGGCCATCGAAGTCCGGCCCTTTCAAGTTGATGTCAGGGATGTCAACGTCTCCTTTCACTTTGGGACCTTTAAAATCAGGCCCCTCGACATCGATGTCGGCAGGTTTCCCTTGTCCCCCGAAGGATGGTCCCTTGAATTTAGGCATCTTGAATTTTGGCCTTGAGAATCCGTGAGAATGGTCATCGTCCGAATCTGAGGAAGATCCGTCATGGTCGCCCTTGATTTTAAATCCGGGTCCCTTGATGTTTGCATCTGGAAGATTTATACTGCCGCCTGCTGAGCCATCGATATCAGACCCTTTAATACTTGCGTCTGGGACTAAGACGTTTGATTTTACTTCAGATTTATCGAAGTCAGGGCCATCGTAGTCAATGTCGCCAGACTTTCCTTTCCCTCCGAATGATGGTCCCTTGAACTTGGGCATCTTAGGTCCTTTGAACTTCCAACCAGGGCTGTCAATATCGGCATCAGGTCCGTCGATGTCTCCCTTCACATTGAAGTCAGGGGTATCGATGTCGCCTTTCAAGTTTATGTCAGGGGTGTCAATGTCTCCTTTCACTTTGGGGCCATCGAAGTCCGGCGCCTTAATATCTATATCACCAGACTTTCCTTTTCCTCCGAATGACGGTCCCTTGAACTTGGGCATCTTAGGTCCTTTGAACTTCCAACCAGGGCTGTCAATATCGGCATCAGGTCCGTCGATGTCTCCCTTCACATTGAAGTCAGGGGTATCGATGTCGCCTTTCAAGTTTATGTCAGGGGTGTCAACGTCTCCTTTCACTTTGGGACCTTTAAAATCAGGCCCCTCGACATCGATGTCGCCAGATTTCCCTTGTCCCCCAAAGGATGGTCCCTTGAATTTAGGCATCTTGAATTTCGGCATTGAGAATCCGTGAGAATGGTCATCGTCCGAATCTGAGGAAGATCCTTCATGGTCGCCCTTGATTTTTAATCCGGGTCCCTTGATGTTTGCATCTGGTAGGTTTATACCGCCGCCTGCTGAGCCATCGATATCAGGCCCTTTAATACTTGCGTCTGGAACCTCGACGTTTGCTTTTACTTTAGGTTTATCGAAGTCAGGGCCATCGTAGTCACTATCGCCAGACTTTCCTTTCCCTCCGAATGATGGTCCCTTGAACTTGGGCATCTTAGGTCCTTTGAACTTCCACCCAGGGCTGTCAATATCGGCATCAGGTCCGTCGATGTCTCCCTTCACATTGAAGTCAGGGGTATCGATGTCGCCTTTCAAGTTTATGTCAGGGGTGTCAACGTCTCCTTTCACTTTGGGACCTTTAAAATCAGGCCCCTCGACATCGATGTCGCCAGATTTCCCTTGTCCCCCAAAGGATGGTCCCTTGAATTTAGGCATTTTGAATTTCGGCATTGAGAATCCGTGAGAATGGTCATCGTCTGAATCTGAGGAAGATTCTTCATGGTCGGCCTTGATTTTTAATCCGGGTCCCTTGATGTTTGCATCTGGTAGATTTATCCTGCCGCCTGCTGAGCCATCGATATCAGGCCCTTTAATACTTGCGTCTGGAACCTCGACGTTTGCTTTTACTTTAGGTTTATCGAAGTCAGGGCCATCGTAGTCACTATCGCCAGACTTTCCTTTCCCTCCGAATGATGGTCCCTTCAACTTGGGCATCTTAGGTCCTTTGAACTTCCACCCAGGGCTGTCAATATCGGCATCAGGTCCGTCGATGTCTCCCTTCACATTGAAGTCAGGGGTATCGATGTCGCCTTTCAAGTTTATGTCAGGGGTGTCAATGTCTCCTTTTATTTTGGGACCTTTAAAACCTGGTCCCTCGACTTCGATGTCGCCAGATTTCCCTTTTCCCCCGAAGGATGGTCCCTTGAACTTGGGCATCTTTGGTCCCTTGAACTTCCAGCCTGGTCCGTTGATATCAGCATCAGGTCCATCGATGTCTCCCTTTACGTTGACGTCTGGTGTATCAATGTCTCCTTTCACATTGACGTCAGGGGTGTCAATGTCTCCTTCCACTTTTTGACCTTTAAACTCTGGCCCGTCGACATCGATGTCGCCAGATTTCCCTTTTCCCCCGAAGGATGGTCCCTTGAATTTAGGCATCTTGAGTTTTGGCATTGAGAATCCGTGAGAATGGTCATCGTCCGAATCTGAGGAAGATCCGTCATGGTCGCCCTTGATTTTAAATCCGGGTCCCTTGATGTTTGCATCTGGAAGATTTATACCGCCGCCTGCTGAGCCATCGATATCAGGCCCTTTAATACTTGTGTCTGGAACATCTACGTCAAATTGCACTGGTGGGCCATTAAAATCTGAGCCATGAACATCTACATCTGGAGTTTTGCCTTTTCCTCCGAAAGAAGGGGATTTGAAATTTGGCATTTTGGGCCCTTTGAACTTCCAGCCTAGCCCATCGATATCTACATCAGGTCCATTGATGTCTCCTTTCACATTGACATCTGGCGTGTCTAAGTCTCCTTTTACGTTAATGTCTGGAGTGTCGATTTCGCCTTTCAACTTCGGGCTTTTAAAGTCAGGTCCATCGAAGTCAATGTCGCCAGACTTTCCTTTTCCCCCAAATGACGGTCCTTTGAATTTTGGCATCTTAGGTCCTTTAAACTTCCAGCCTGGTCCATGCAAATCAGCATCAGGTCCATCGATGTCTCCCTTTACGTTGACGTCTGGTGTATCAATGTCTCCTTTTAAATTGATATCGGGAGTGTCGATGTCGCCTTTCACATTAGGTCCGTCAAAGTCCGGTCCCTCAATATCTATATCGCCAGACTTTCCCTTTCCTCCGAATGACGGTCCCTTGAACTTGGGCATCTTAGGTCCTTTGAACTTCCACCCAGGGCTGTCAATATCGGCATCAGGTCCTTCGATGTCTCCTTTCACATTGAAGTCAGGGGTATCGATGTCTCCTTTCACATTGACGTCAGGGGTGTCAATGTCTCCTTCCACTTTGGGGCCTTTTAACTCTGGCCCCTCGACATCGATGTCGCCAGATTTCCCTTTTCCCCCGAAGGATGGTCCCTTGAATTTAGGCATCTTGAATTTCGGCATTGAGAATCCGTGAGAATGGTCACCGTCCGAATCTGAGGAAGATCCGTCATGGTCGCCCTTGATTTTAAATCCGGGTCCCTTGATGTTTGCATCTGGAAGATTTATACTGCCGCCTGCTGAGCCATCGATATCAGGCCCTTTAATACTTGCGTCTGGAACCTCGACGTTTGCTTTTACTTTGGGACCATCGAAGTCAGGTCCATCGTAGTCAATGTCGCCAGACTTTCCTTTTCCCCCAAATGACGGTCCTTTGAATTTTGGCATCTTAGGTCCTTTAAACTTCCAGCCTGGTCCATGCACATCAGCATCAGGTCCATCGATGTCTCCCTTTACGTTGACGTCTGGTGTATCAATGTCTCCTTTTAAATTGATATCGGGAGTGTCGATGTCGCCTTTCACATTAGGTCCGTGGAAGTCCGGTCCCTCAATATCTATATCGCCAGACTTTCCCTTTCCTCCGAATGACGGTCCCTTGAATTTGGGCATCTTTGGTCCCTTGAACTTCCAGCTTGGACCGTTGATATCAGCATCAGGTCCATCGATGTCTCCCTTTACGTTGAAGTCAGGGGTATCGATGTCTCCTTTCACATTGACGTCAGGGGTGTCAATGTCTCCTTCCACTTTGGGGCCTTTTAACTCTGGCCCCTCGACATCGATGTCGCCAGATTTCCCTTTTCCCCCGAAGGATGGTCCCTTGAATTTAGGCATCTTGAATTTCGGCATTGAGAATCCGTGAGAATGGTCATCGTCAGAATCTGAGGAAGATCCGTCATGGTCGCCCTTGATTTTGAATCCGGGCCCCTTGATGTTTGCATCTGGAAGATTTATACCGCCGCCTGCTGAGCCATCGATATCAGGCCCTTTAATACTTGCGTCTGGAACCTCGACGTTAGCTTTTACTTTGGGACCATCGAAGTCAGGTCCATCGTAGTCAATGTCGCCAGACTTTCCTTTTCCCCCAAATGACGGTCCTTTGAATTTTGGCATCTTAGGTCCTTTAAACTTCCAGCCTGGTCCATGCACATCAGCATCAGGTCCATCGATGTCTCCCTTTACGTTGACGTCTGGTGTATCAATGTCTCCTTTTAAATTGATATCGGGAGTGTCGATGTCGCCTTTCACATTAGGTCCGTGGAAGTCCGGTCCCTCAATATCTATATCGCCAGACTTTCCCTTTCCTCCGAATGACGGTCCCTTGAATTTGGGCATCTTTGGTCCCTTGAACTTCCAGCTTGGACCGTTGATATCAGCATCAGGTCCATCGATGTCTCCCTTTACGTTGAAGTCAGGGGTATCGATGTCTCCTTTCACATTGACGTCAGGGGTGTCAATGTCTCCTTCCACTTTGGGGCCTTTTAACTCTGGCCCCTCGACATCGATGTCGCCAGATTTCTCTTTTCCCCCGAAGGATGGTCCCTTGAATTTAGGCATCTTGAATTTCGGCATTGAGAATCCGTGAGAATGGTCATCGTCCGAATCTGAGGAAGATCCGTCATGGTCGCCCTTGATTTTGAATCCGGGTCCCTTGATGTTTGCATCTGGAAGATTTATACCGCCGCCTGCTGAGCCATCGATATCAGGCCCTTTAATACTTGCGTCTGGAACCTCGACGTTTGCTTTTACTTTGGGACCATCGAAGTCAGGTCCATCGTAGTCAATGTCGCCAGACTTTCCTTTTCCCCCAAATGACGGTCCTTTGAATTTTGGCATCTTAGGTCCTTTAAACTTCCAGCCTGGTCCGTGCACATCAGCATCAGGTCCGTCGATGTCTCCCTTTACGTTGACGTCTGGTGTATCAATGTCTCCTTTTAAATTGATATCGGGAGGGTCGATGTCGCCTTTCACATTAGGTCCGTCGAAGTCCGGTCCCTCAATATCTATATCGCCAGACTTTCCTTTTCCTCCGAATGACGGTCCCTTGAATTTGGGCATCTTTGGTCCCTTGAACTTCCAGCTTGGACCGTTGATATCAGCATCAGGTCCATCGATGTCTCCCTTTACGTTGAAGTCAGGGGTATCGATGTCTCCTTTCACATTGACGTCAGGGGTGTCAATGTCTCCTTCCACTTTGGGGCCTTTTAACTCTGGCCCCTCGACATCGATGTCGCCAGATTTCCCTTTTCCCCCGAAGGATGGTCCCTTGAATTTAGGCATCTTGAATTTCGGCATTGAGAATCCGTGAGAATGGTCATCGTCCGAATCTGAGGAAGATCCGTCATGGTCGCCCTTGATTTTGAATCCGGGTCCCTTGATGTTTGCATCTGGAAGATTTATACCGCCGCCTGCTGAGCCATCGATATCAGGCCCTTTAATACTTGCGTCTGGAACCTCGACGTTTGCTTTTACTTTGGGACCATCGAAGTCAGGTCCATCGTAGTCAATGTCGCCAGACTTTCCTTTTCCCCCAAATGACGGTCCTTTGAATTTTGGCATCTTAGGTCCTTTAAACTTCCAGCCTGGTCCGTGCACATCAGCATCAGGTCCGTCGATGTCTCCCTTTACGTTGACGTCTGGTGTATCAATGTCTCCTTTTAAATTGATATCGGGAGGGTCGATGTCGCCTTTCACATTAGGTCCGTCGAAGTCCGGTCCCTCAATATCTATATCGCCAGACTTTCCCTTTCCTCCGAATGACGGTCCCTTGAATTTGGGCATCTTTGGTCCCTTGAACTTCCAGCTTGGACCGTTGATATCAGCATCAGGTCCATCGATGTCTCCCTTTACGTTGAAGTCAGGGGTATCGATGTCTCCTTTCACATTGACGTCAGGGGTGTCAATGTCTCCTTCCACTTTGGGGCCTTTTAACTCTGGCCCCTCGACATCGATGTCGCCAGATTTCCCTTTTCCCCCGAAGGATGGTCCCTTGAATTTAGGCATCTTGAATTTCGGCATTGAGAATCCGTGAGAATGGTCATCGTCAGAATCTGAGGAAGATCCGTCATGGTCGCCCTTGATTTTGAATCCGGGCCCCTTGATGTTTGCATCTGGAAGATTTATACCGCCGCCTGCTGAGCCATCGATATCAGGCCCTTTAATACTTGCGTCTGGAACCTCAACGTTAGCTTTTACTTTGGGACCATCGAAGTCAGGTCCATCGTAGTCAATGTCGCCAGACTTTCCTTTTCCCCCAAATGTCGGTCCTTTAAATTTTGGCATCTTAGGTCCTTTAAACTTCCAGCCTGGTCCATGCACATCAGCATCAGGTCCGTCGATGTCTCCCTTTACGTTGACGTCTGGTGTATCAATGTCTCCTTTTAAATTGATATCGGGAGTGTCGATGTCACCTTTTACATTAGGGCCATCGAAGTCCGGTCCCTCGATATCTATATGACCTGACTTTCCTTTTCCTTCGAATGACGGTCCCTTGAACTTTGGCATCTTAGGTCCCTTGAACTTCCAGCCTGGTCCGTTGATATCAGCATCAGGACTGTCTATATCTCCTTTTACGTTGACTTCTGGGGAGTCAATTTTTCCCTTTATGTCAATGTCAGGGGAGTCAATGTCTCCGTTAAAGTCTGGACCATGTATATCTACGTCTGGCGAGCGTCCGTTTCCACCAAATTTCGGCATCTTTGGTCCCTTAAATTTCCAGCTGGAGCCATCTACATCAGCATCAGGTCCTTCAATGTCGACATCCCCTTTTATATTAGGAGTTTTTGCTTTGCCTTCGAATGTAGGCTCCTTGATGTTTGGTCCCTTCCATCCCGGACCCTTGATACCTGGTCCATCGATGTTTGGATCAAAGTCCGGGCCAGCAATCTCAGGTCCTCTGACTGACATGTCTGTAGCATCGATTTGTTTCTTTACTTTAGGAAACCGAGGACCATCAACGTTGATACCTGGCCGAGATGGTGATGGAATGTCGAAGTCTCCATCTAGGTCACCTTTTGGTCCGTTAACCTCAAAATCTGGTCCATCTATGCTTCCTCTTGGCTTTGGAAGTTCGTAGTGATTGTCAAAGTCGTCGCCACCCTTAGGCGAGGCGCAGCAAGAAACTTTCGCACCTTTTATCTTTTTATTACCTTTGACATTAGGCCTTTTGATGTTAGCGTTGGTACCGTGAACATCTGGGCCGTCAATATCCACGTCTACAAAGCCTTCAGGATTATTCACTGATCCCGAAGGACCTCTAACGTTAACATCGTCTTGTGGAACTTTCCCTTTGGGACCTCTGACATTCACGTCTGGCCGTGACACCTTTCCTTCAGGACCTTTTACGTTATTATCTGCTCCATCTCCGTCTACGCCGTACGAATAGTTTGCTTCGCCTTTTGTTTTTGGTGAGCCACAGCAGCTGAATTTTGGCTTTGACATCTTGGCGTCTGGTGTATGCACATCAACTTCTGGTTTCTTCCACTTCAGATTAGCTGTGTTAAGAATATCAAAGTGAGTGGCTTTGAATAGGAAATGGAGATACCCAAAAGGTAAACAGAGATTAAATTATATTTCATGGAAAACAGACTTCAAATTATATTTTATTGGAAGACGATAGATATTTAAAGCGGATGTTTCATACAGATAACATATGTTTTAGTTTAGGTAGCTTTAATATGTTCAATGATCATATCAAAGGGGTATAGAAGGGCATCACTATTTCAAAAAGTCCAAATATGGAAATTCTTGGAGAAATTACGTGATCTTTCTAATTGTATAATTTGCAGACTGTTTTTAAATACCGAAGGATCTACTGTAAGGAATCTCTAAAAAAATAACACGTTTTATGATAATGGATGGCAAGCAGAAATTTAACGTTTTCTTTTCCTTTAAAATCTCGTACCTGATTAAAGTCCAATTAAAACGCGGGCTTGCACAAGTTAATATTTCTAAAATCTATTGTCGACTTAAAAAAGGCCAATCACGCCTAATAGAAATATCATTCATAAGGTATAAAACTTCAATCATAGGTGGTTATTTAAAGGTTTTCTTGCAAATAGACCGCTGTATTTTCAATTGTAAACAATAACAAAGGAGTGACCGATCGGTATTCTATAAGTATGAATAGGTTGAACAGAGAACAGTACCTTTTGTATCGCGCGAGTTCTTGACAATAGTAAGGTCGATTTGATGTCCCTGTGTATGTCTTATCAAATTCATCGCTTCCTCGTGTGACTTTCCCTTTATCGACTTGCCATTAATGCCAACAATTTCATCTCCTGCAGACATAAAGCAGCTTTTACTGACTTTTTACTATATACTGTGCATTAGCAGTATTTGTAAAAGCATTGCAAAAGATGTATTCACCCTATTCTGACACCACCCTACCTCTTGCACTATCCCATTACAACCCCTATCTTTCTGCCATCGCTAACATTCGAGCCTCGTGCAAACAGCATCAGCAATGAATACACGTAACCAGGATGTCCTGCAATGTTTTACTACTTGCCTATTTTTCATTATACAAGGCCATTTCGCCAACATTTCCTTTGTTTTGGGACCAGCAGACCAAGGCTATTCTAAGCACGAACGATGCAAGCGCTGTTCTTACGAGGTTTTAAAAACAGCAGTCTCTCCATTTCCTGATAGAGCGTTACATGATTGAAACCTCCACCTCCCTACCTGGCTCAAGACCACCGACTTGCGAAGGAGGAGCAAAGACTTTTCTCACGAAGAGCGCAGGGCTTGGCATGCCTGGCTCCTTGGCGATGAGGAACTTAAGCGCGCCATTAGCATCCTTTAACACTATTGTCTCTTTCTTGGGCTGCAGAAGGTTAATATGCGAGGGTTATTGGGAGGAATGAGAGGTAATTAAGATGATGAAGTAACCAGTCAAATACGCCGTGGATAAAACCGTAATTATTTGGCTTAACTTTTTAAGATAAGTGCATTCATTCTTCTTAAATGAAAAATTTACGGCCATCTATTGAATACACTGATGTCAAAATTTAACCTAATCCCCGTATCACCCTTAGGGACGAAAGATGCAAATGAGAAGCACATACAACAATCGAATTATAATTATTATTACATACCCTAACAGTATGTGGTATGTATAAAATATATACGAAACAACACAATTTATTAATTTACACTTACCCCGACAATGTATGGAATGTCCGCCCCATCCACAGATGTGTCCAGGTCTGCAGATGGTCCAGACAACTTCGGGCCTTTCACATTCACTCCGCCGCTTCCACTTGGTCCGTCAAATGACGGGCCACTTAAGGAACCCCCAGGCCCATCAAACGATGCTCCACCTTTAGGTGCTTTGATATTAGCGCCTCCTCCTATATTCAAATCTGGACCTTGCACTGAGCCTTTTGGTCCGCCAAATGAGGCCCCTCCTTTAGGCCCATCAAAGGAGGGTCCACTGAGAGATCCATCAGGGCCATTGAATGAGACTCCTCCCTTCGGTCCATCAAAGGAAGGCCCTCTCAGAGATCCGTCTGGTCCACCAAATGAAGCCCCTCCCTTAGGTCCATCAAAGGAAGGTCCTCTCAGAGATCCACCCGGTCCATCAAATGAAGCCCCTCCTTTGGGTCCATTAAATGATGGTCCCCTAAAGTCGACATCCGTACCTTCCAGGGAGGCGTCTAAATCAGGACTTTCAAAAGCTGCATTCTCAATACCCTGCCGCACAGGTAACTCTACTTCCGGTGTCTTGACGCCTCCGTCGATGTCAATAACATGTGATCTTGGACTGATATTGGGACCCTTGAGGTCTCGTCCTTTGTATTCTACGGGCTCCATCTCGTATGAGTAGTTCATGTCACCTTTTGTCTTTGGCTTGGAACAGCAGCTCATGCCACCCTTGGCCTTGGATGCTTTAGGCACGGAGGCGTTAGGCCCGGATATGTGGGCGTCTCCTTCGGGCATGTTGATTTTTGTTTCAGGTAGCCTGGCACTTGGCGCTCTTGCTTTCATTTTACCTTTGAAGGTTAAGAAGGGATTGGTCTATCTAACTGATCTATCTTCAGAGCAAAAATAACTTTGATTTGGTTGCTGGTAAGAGCTCACCTTTAATATCGAGTGAGCTCTTGACAATAAAAAGAAAATAATTAAATTGGTATATCTTTAAGCAAAGTTACCTTTGAAGGTAAAAAAGGGATTGGTCTATCTAATTGGTCTATCTTCAGAGCAAAAATAACTTTGATTTGGTTGCTGCTAAGAGCTCACCTTTAATATCGAGTGAGTTCTTGACAATAAAAAAAATTAAATTGGTCTATCTTTAAGCAAAGTTAACTTAGACTTGGATGCTGCTAAGAGCTCACCTTTAATATCGAGGGAGTTCTTGACTATCTTCAGGTCTATTTTACCCGGGGAACTCTTGATAAGATCCATGGCCTGTTGATGAGTCATGTCCTCTGTGTTCACACCATTGATACCTACGACTTCATCTCCTGTTGGTTACAGATGTGAAAGTGAGCAGACATCATCCTTTGGAAATATTGTTATTGTAGACGAGAGTTCGTCTAATCCATCCTCCTCCCCTCTCCTTAGAAGACGGCAGTCTCTACGATTTCCCACACATATTGCGAAAGATAAATAGGTTCTCATTAAAAAGAAGTTTCCTGCGACGTTATCCAGGTTTTTTTTATTGATAGTGTATAAATGAAAAGAAAAAAAAATCACTATTACGGATATTTGCATGCACATAAAAAAAATATGTTTCCCAAACATTTTTTTATTACGCAAATGTGCTAGTTTTATTTTATACCCATGAAGCACTTTGGGATATGATACGTATCGGTTCTCGAGTGCAAACTTACTGAAAATTGTTGTTTATTCCAGAGTTACAAAATGCGATAAAATATTTGTGGTACTACTAACCACGTTCCAGGACACCTCCTTCCGCCGATGGACTGCCAGGAATGACGTTGCGAACGAACATGGCAGGTTTCTGGAACCCCTTTTCCTCGGCTACAACCAGGCCTAATGACCCATTTGGTGCGCGCTTAATTGATGTGTCCACAGTTGGCTGTAGGTTTTATAAATAATAATAAACTGGGGCTAGCTAATCACTCTCATTGCAGCTAGATGCTGATAATTCAGGCAATATTTGAAAGAATATCTAGACATCGTATTTATGACGTCCTTGTGACGTCATAATTGATTCGACCACACCCAAAATAAGGCGTGACGATTCTTTACATGCTGGTGACTATTGTCTGTAAGTTTGATGGTCATAGCTTAAGCGGTTCATGAAATACGGGGCCTTTTAGCCCCCCTAGGGTTGGAGCAATGCTTTAAAAAATGGAACAAAATCATTGTAATAGTTATTTTCTTCGTGCAAAGGAAAGCATGACGAGGGACCTAACACCCCGCCATTTGACGCTTCCCGCATAACCAGTCATACTGCTAACATCTACTATTTCAAACGAGTAACTAAGATACTAAGTAACTGTGATAATTGTGGATAATACTTTTTTTTGTAGCAAATAATTGGCTGATCGGAATTCCTTAGGTTTATACTCACACCAACAATGTATGGTATCTTCCCGTCTGCATCCAGGCCGCCGTTGTCAAAGGATGGCCCGTTGAGAGAGCCCCCTGAGCCTTGGAGGGATCCTTTTGGCCCGTTGATAGAGCCACTGAAATTGTTATTTGGGACGTCCACGTCCACGGCCATCTCACGGCTTCCAGGACGGAATGATGGGCCGGACATGGATCCACCTAAAATGAGAAAGAACGTACGGTGAGTTAGATAGGAATACTATTAATGATTATAATTAAAGAGCTCTTGTCATCTAGAACTTTGTTATTGTTTTAATTCAATAATGAAAGACAAACTATGTGAAAAAAATCTCGAATTAACGATCTTAAAAGATTTAACATTTATGACCAATTTCAATAAAATATGACAATAGCTTTCGCAAATCAGCCGATGGAAATGGATGCTTTATTTATATATATTAAGTATTGATAACACTATATATACTAGGTATTATATTAGAAGAAAAAAAATGGTGATTAACAGAGAAATTGATGGAAAACATGGCCATGTTACTGACGCTAATAAAGGTTGAACGATGAAAGATCGCAGTGGACGGGGCGGTAGCAACGACTCATTATGATAGTGATGGCATGACATTGTTGAGAAGTAAGCCAAAATAGTCGCTACGATGATGATTGAACTATGATGATAACAATGATTATGATTACAATGATGACGATGAAAAAAGGACAAAGGTCGTGTCGGTATCGATAATGATGATGATGATGTAGAATGGCTAATGATTATAAATAGCAGCATAATGACGTAGAGGTCGACGATGGTCGTTAATGACCATAGCGGATTCAGAGAAATGGGGACCAGGATTTATTTCTTAAATTTTTTATTGCGATTTTTGTGCCCCTCCCTTCGGTGCCTCCACTGGATCCAATACAAATCATGTCAATCAGTTTTTGTTCTCAGATTAAATAGGATATTTTTTTAAACCTTAAGACTTAAGACAGCAATATTTTTACAGGACCATATTGCATATAATCTATTTTCTGATATTAGCCCTGCGGTGGAATTTCGCGATTTTCAAACTCAGTTTTCAACACGAGACACAGATAAGTTAAACGTCTCCAAAACCTGATTCATTCGCGTGATATAAAATCGGTTCTAACTGTTTAAGCCCAGAGGCAATGTTATACGGGCGGTAAACTTTTAATATGCGCGATCCAACAAGCAAGTTTCAAGGATGGCAAATAAATGCTCTTAAGAACATGCTGATATCTTCACAAAGACTTTCCCTTAAAAAAGAAATCATGATTAAACCATCTAAATCATTTTACTAGTAATTATACATTTGCTCTTGTACGTACCACACTCAAATTTTACGTTCCCCCAAAGGCATGGAGTGAAATTAAACAAACCAAATCGAGCGCAAGCACGAAACTACCCATAACGTTTATTCAAATCACAAATACCACATAAGGAGCTACAAGGCGCATAAAATGTTTAATCTTGGTATATATATATATATATATATATATATATATATATATATATATATATATATAGTGTGTAGAATATATATATATATATATATTCTACACTCGGGTAATAACTTATATCGATTATTCGAATTCCAATGGCGCGGGATACCTGTGGTAGAGAGTATATGCAAAAGAAATTAAAGGTAGCCTACTGTGCGTTTTAATGAGCAGTGACATGGAATTCGAGTATATAGACGCTCTCCAATGCTATAAGGAACCATTCTCACAGCTAAAATGACAAGAAATGTATCCGATGGTTCTGCGCAAATACATAAAATACCTCTCTAAGAACTTTAAGTTATTAGTTGAAGTGCTTTTTAGGATCATTTGAACAGGCTTCGGATGACTAAAACAGAGAAATGAAAAGAATTCATGAAGCTTTTGCACGAATATTTTCCCAACATTAGAATTAACTCAGTGTGGCCCTAAATAGAAAATTCCTGTTTTGCATTGCAAGCTAGAGGTACAGAGGGTACCATGGAATTAGATGACAAATCCATGCGAAAGTATGCAATCCGTGATGTTTCAAGTGTCAATTGTTTGATGATAAACATTAAAGAGAATAGGTAATCATTCCTTGATACAAAGAGGTAGCCAAAATGACAATTACATGAAATATCACTCTTAAAGTTGAAACAATGCTAACATAATATTTGGACAAAAAAAACAGGAAATAAATAGACGGTGTTATTAAGAAAAAAAATAGAATTGGCTTTATAAACAACAGAGGTTTCGTTCCATATGGTTTGCAAGGGCATTGTTCGATGCCGCCTTGAAAAAATCAACAAATCTTATCTGAAAAATCTACCAATTACGGCATTCGATGTTCTTTCGCGTGATTGGCATACCAATGTTAGAAAAATAAAAATATCTAAAGTGTTTGTGCTTAGACTCTTGATAACTGAGACGTGAGCATGTTTTCTCACGATCTACCAGGCCACGATAAGTCAATAAAAATAAATATGGTAAGCAACCTTCCGGTTATAAAACGGGCTTTTTCATATCCATGGCATAATCATAGTAGTGCTGAGCAGTTTTACTTTTCCCACGCCACACAAACATTAAACGTTAAATGTCTTAGCATTAATTTACCAACAATCATATCTGACTTCCGGATATAAAACTGATTGACAAAATTTAATTAAACAAACTTGGAATCATCGATAAGCAAGGCGATTTGAAATGCAGTTGTCTCCGCAAAATTGTGTGGGACGATTGAACGACTATGAAAACCAAGGGGCTAGTTTCCTAGAAGATGAGTCTGTATGGTGGAAATATTATATCTGCTAATCATGTATGCGTACAAATGACCGTCGGATATGCGAGATATTTTGCTATCTGCAATTTGGACTTCTTTGTAAATACTAATATCGTTAACAAATTATTTCGATTGCAAAAGATATTATATTCATTGTAATTTGGATGGATTCCAATTACCAGAAGAAACGATATACCATTAACCAGAAAGCTGCAATCAGATTGATAAATGTCATTTTTACAGAAGAACTGCTTTAAGAAAGAATAACCTATATCTGAGTTAATTGTATTTTTTTTTTCATTTCGAAGGTCACGCGTGACTAGAGTCAATGCAACGAGCAAATCTATCAAGTTTCAAAAACAAACTCACATGTCAATAAACTTCTTACAGACAATGATCAGACAGTGAAATAGTAGAAGTCACTTATGCAAGGGTTTTAAAATTCCCACCATGTAAATTATCTGCACGTTTGGGGCAACTTACTCTATTGTTTGTAAACATTTCAAGGCTAGATGTAAAAAAAAAAAATGACTATCAAATGCTTTGCCAATTTCCATAGCGGGTTGTTAAACACTTAAAGTAATTGAATTTCGATTTTAAAAATTAACCTAAAGCATTAAACGAAAATAAGTTAGTGATTTGTGAGAAATTTGCCAGGTCAATATAAATATTATACTGGAATTATAGCTCAGTGAGCCTGTTCTGTTCGATTAGTCATATAATTATGCTAAAATAATTACAAGTCGCCACATCAACAAACATTTACGAGCTTGGGAAAGAAAACTTAGAGGATAAATATTTATTATACAAAAACATTTACAAAATGGTTAAGATAAAAGCTACTATATGCATAAACCCACATTACAATTTCACCACCTAACACGAATATTCTGGATTCTTTGCTTTCTATAGTTGTCAACACAAAGCGTGATCAGCCTGGCATTTTGAGTACTTTTTTAATTCATAATTTACAACTTACTATAAGGAGGGAGTCTGAAGTTGCCTTTGCAATGCGGACATCCGATAATCGCCCCAGCTTCATATTTTCCGGACGTCTTTTCTGCGCCATCTAACTCAACGTCCTGGTCCTTGGGTTTTCCTGTGAAAATAAAAAAAAAACAATCGATAAAGTGCATCTTTTTGGGATCCGACTGTCACCTAGGAAATAAAATTCAAGAGTAAATTCAAGTGTTCTTACCGGGTTTTCGAAGGCAAAAATACCATATCAAAGCGGCAACTATTGCTGCAAATATTACAGCTCCAAGAGTTCCAAACACCGACGCTAAAATTTCAGTTGTGCAAGCCCCCTGTACTCCATGTATTTGCCCGCACCAAACCAGCAGACTCAGAAGTACTGAGCACTGCTGTAAACAGTTCATAGCCATTAAGATGCCGAATTTTCAGCTCATATTGTGGAATCGTCCATTAGGATGAGTTTGTATGGTAAGCGAAGGCAAGAATCTATCGTATGTAGAGTTTGCGATGAATCACACACGGCGTATTGCACCGCTAGTCTTGGCCATTGAAATGAAGACTATTGCCTTGTCAATTAACGGCCCGATAGCTGCCTGTCATTGGCTCAAACCAATGATCCGGAGAATCGACTTTCTCCGATTGCTTTACACGGCATTCCAAGTATTTCGCGGGATTGTATATTAGAAACATTCCTTTGGCCGAGTGAATCATACGATGCTGACCTTGTCCACTCTCTCAAGGCATGATTCAAAATTCTCCTGTCTAACTCTTATTATTACTTTATGATACTATTTCTAAAATGAGATGGATCAAATTTTATCTTTTTTGTCACCTGTGGAACACACGGCAAAGAAAGAAACGCTTTTTGCATTATTGTTCTCTTGTGACACAACCATTTCAGGATTACTGAGTGGAGCGGGTTAAGGGGGCAAGCGGTGTTTGGCAACGGCTTAGCTTCGTTTCCAAATCGGATCTCAAAATTTTAATTTTAAATGGCGTTGTGTTGTTTACACCCTATTCCGCTATTGTTAACAAGCAATTATAGAATATGCACAATTTCTTCTATTTGCTGAAACGACTATAATTGCAGAAAAGCGCGACTCGGTGTACTTGTGGAGTACATTGTCAAAGCAAACGCCTCAACTTATATTGTGTCGTGTTTAGCTAAAAAATATTTCAGGAATGTGAGTGCTATTGAATATTGAATAGATCATAAAGCTATATTGTCCCGTACAAGCTCTTTTATTTGAAGCACTAATTAATAGAATTATTTAGGATTTGATTTATAGAATTGGAGTAATACTGCCGCTGAAAAAAAAATCTGAGCAAGCTGACTTGTCAAGAAAAGTCAATATGGCTTAAAATAAACTTTTATTTCTAGACAGCTTCAAACGCCCCATAGACATTGTTTAAAACACGCTTAGTCTTAAGTTGTTTACTTTTACTCTTGTAGATTGTTAAAAACATTTTGAAACAAGCGCCTGAGAGTGATTCGCCTCAGAATAATTCTACATCCCTTTGGAAACGCTACAAAACACGCTTCTTTTGTCGGCGCTGGCCCATGTCTCTGCTTGAATGAGCAATGAATTAACAGTTAAATCAAAAACCCGAAAATACAATAAACCCTGTTGTACCTCCCTTGGGGACCGGTCACAAAACAAATGGAGTTGGACAATGACAAATGCTTTACGAGATGTTTCTGGAAAAACAGTGAGAAAAATGCAAAGAAGAACGCAGAAAATGTGCCAAATTGTATAACGAATTTTGTACCATTCCAAAGGAATCAAGAGAAAACGATATCAATATAATAATTTTGCGTGAGAACATTAAAAAATGACAGTGGCGGTATATTCGATGTGCGATCTCAGGCAAACAACACGAAGATGTACCAATGAACCCACGCCTCTTGGGTACTGAAGTAGGGTGGGGATGACTTAAGCGAGCAGTGCGTTAGTGAGAGAGAAAGATGAGTGAACTCTAAGAGTAAGCAAATATATGACTAGTTCATTAGGGGTGGTGGTGGAGGGGGGTAACGTTTAAACTGTTGTTAATAATTCACTTGATTAACCGAAAGTAACGGATTGGGGGAAATAAGGCAAACTGGGAAAATAAAAGGCAAACCTATATGTTTTTTTAACCTCAATCCCTTTTAACCGTTACATCTTTTCATATTTCAACAAGAAAGGGTGTGTCCTCACAAGATAAATTTTACACTCACCCACATCACCAAAAATAATATAATTACACCGTAAAGTTTCTGGAAATAAAAAAAAAACAAAAACAAAAAAAAAAAACAAAAAAAAAACAATGAGGTTGAGGAGTTCTTCTGGTTAAATTGTATAGAAACGTTTAGTTATCTGTATTTGTCATCTGAGTATAGCCGGGAAGATCTTGTTTTACATGTCCAAATTACACCTCATATTTCGCGGCGCTAGCAGATTAGATGGTATCTTGCTGGTAAAGTTATCCATGTGTTGAAGAAAAATAAAAACCAAATATTTGACATCTTCTTATCTGTTCTATCAAGCGATATCAATATTATTTGGAGGCAAACAGCTTCTAATGTCGACATCTGATACCCAAATAGCGCATTGTTTTAGGCTTAAACTAGACGGGATGGCACCGAGAACCTTTATTGTATCACGTTAATACTGATTCGTATTACCAAAAAAATTCCTGCTGGGTTTAACCAGGAACAACCTATCCCCTAGTACTAGCCAGCCTCATGCTACAAGACCCCTACCAGCTTTCCATGATCATTTATATTTTTTATGCTGTTGTTTTTCTACACTATTCATGTATAGAATGTATTCAACAGTGCGAAGCCTCAAGCCTTAGCGAACAAAAGAAGTTGTTTACGAGCCCTATATTACTAAACGAGAACGTACACAAAAGATTAATCAGAGCGTTCCATCCAAAGTATTACACTTTTAAGGAGTAGATCGGGTCAGAAATAAAATAGCGCTCTTAGAAAAGAAAAGGTGATTCGGCGAACGTAGCAAACTTGTGAATATTGGAGGAAGGACTAACACGCCTAGTCTGCTTAGCAGCCGCTTTTAGAGCTGCTAAGCAGACTAAAACAAGCCAAGATCCCAGATCTAATACGTAGCGTAAAACTGTTATATGACTGTGCGCAGGGGCGTAGCCAGGGAGTGGCCCAGGGGGCCTGCCCCCCCCTTCTAGCAGCCAAAAATACAGTAAATGTATGAGACATCATCTAAAATACAAAAAATGCCTTGAAATGGCCTTTTGGGCCCCCTCCTGTTAAAAATCCTGGCTACGCCGCTGGTGTGTTATCTGAAATTATCGAAGCTCGTGAAAAAAGTCGCGCCAAAGTAGAACTTCATTTTATATGGCAGATGTGATATTCCGAGATATTTTCAGTTCCAGCTTGTTCCTCAGCGTTAAATAATCGATAGGCAAAAAGGCTGCCAAACTCGACCGGAAGTCCGTATAGTTGGCCTGTTCTAAATCTTGTTAGCAGTTGTTCTGGCTTTCTGACGCGCAAAATTCGATGTTGCGTGGCCATCCAGGATCCGAAATCCTGCTCTCGTTTAAGAATAGCGCGTAGTCAATTCAAACAATCAAAACCGCCTGAGGGCGGCCACGAAACAAATTCGGCTGTAATAACATAAAAAGGACGCATTAGCTACATGTTTTTCGGGTTCCCTCTTTGCATCGACGACTTTTGTTTGATTGATGTTGTCATAGCAACAAAGCACCCTTTATAAAAATGTCATAATCAGTGGACTGAGTGCATAAATTCGTCGAATAATCGCTAGATTACTCTTCTCAAATACACTGCTCTGTTATTTTCATCAGTAAAAAGTCCAGTTAAATATACTTTTCTACCAATTCATGTACAATTACTCACGTCGCTTAAGTGGTCTATTTAATGACATTGTTTTACATTGGCAGTCTTTACATTATCTTGAATCTACAGCACGAAAAAAAAAACATTACACCAAATAGATGTCAAAATGGAAAATAAAATATGAACTTAAAATAATGAAAGCCTTTTTAATTTTTTTTTCTGAATGAAATCAGAAGTAAGGTCGTCGTATTCAAGGTGAATACGTATTGATAAACCACTTGAGGATATCACGATATGGGACGTGCAAATGGTTTGAAAAGTTGCACGGAATCAAATGATTCGTGTCATATACGAACTTCAAAATAATGACTAATATCACGCTATTTTGTGAACCAAGCTAGACACACGCGAGCAGCATCACAGCGTGACGTGAAAAACCTTCACGCATCTTTGAGCTCCACCCGTGCATGACTGCATTCAAAGAATGCTAAAAATAGAACTAGCTACATCACCACTTAGGCTAAGTTCAAACGTCGTATTATCCATGAGCCGTATTCAATGCAAATGCCTGCAAATGACGATTATACAATCGACTTGGTTCATTTTACGGCTCATGGATAATACGACGTTTGAACTTAGCCTTAAGCACTTAAAATTCCTATCTTTGTCTGATAGTGTTCGCCGAAGTAATAACATTGGGACAAGCTCGTTATATTCAGTCGAACCTCAATTAAACGGTCACCCTCGATGGGTCTTCAAGTGACCGCTTGACTCTTTGAACAAGTTCAATCATACACCAAGACTATATGAAGCATAAAGCTATGACCCACCCTTTGTAGAAATGTTGCGATAAGTGAACATTAAGGCACAACTAGCATACACATATTGGCACAGTGGGACCAAAACGGGACGCTAGCACAGTTTATTATTCGTGCAGTTTGGAAACCATGGACAACTGCTTCGTCCTTATTAGGACTCATCAGCAAGGAAGGCTGTCATGGCTACAGCTAACAGTCTTGATACAAATAGTGGCCACCCTAAATAGAAGATGCTCGTAGTTACTGCCTGTAGGGACTGCATACTGCACATCTTACACAGACCAATCAATTGGGGTGTTCAGGCTGCGATGTAGAGATATGCATATTATAAAGGGATTTGAACTTGGAAACGCAATCAAGAAAATATGCCATGACGCCCACATCGGCTATTTTAAAAGCTGCGTCTAACTCTTCAAGTAGTGATGAGAGAATGGCCTGGAACGTGCTGGGTTTGAACGAGAGGTATTACATTCCTTACAGAACGGAGAACATCCTATTGCCTGTGGTTTATGGTGTGACGTCACCAAAAACCTTCTCACCAGCCCCTCTCGACCAATCACAGGAATCCTACCAAGCCAAGTGTTACCGGACCGACCAGTTCGGGGAAAACAAGAGCGCATTTTTATGAGTTATTTACAAATTCAATACATCATCAATATTAATATTCCTTCATACCTGTTCTAGTCTAGTGGGAGTCAAAAGGTACATTTTTCACTGGTGACTCAGAGACGCCCCCTTGGAGCTAAAATACATATTTAGCAGATTAGCTCAGCTCTTCCTTTATCGAGTGGCGACTGAAAGTAGCGAATTGTAAATGAATTGTTGAAATCAAAGCAAAAAACAGTTAGGCATGGCCACGATTCTTTGGGATGTGACAGGGCAAATTATATTATTTGATAAAGACAATAAAGAATAAATCATGTTACGACTAGAAGTATTTCTAGTTCAAGTCTTTATGTACAGTAAACTCCGCTCTGAAGGGAAAAATCTGATAAGTTATTAGGAGTTGATTGGATTTTTTTTAATGGTTGCTCATAGTTTTAGAAAAATAAATAAAGAAGCATCATTGTCTATAGTACCTTTTAAACAATAAACTAATAGCTAACGAATGCTAATGCGTAAAGAGAGGGGAGTTGGAGAGTCGGACTCTGTAATTAATATTGATATAAAGACGAGAAAAGCGGTCAAAGTACATTAGAATGTGGCAAACTGGTGTACTTATGGTAAGCTGAATAGTGAGCTAAAACATCTTATGGTCATATGGCGCATTTGAAATTAAATTAGTTGATATTATCTAATGAACAGAAACACTAGAGCGTCTGAGTCCCGAGGGGCGGGGATACTGATGCCAATAACATATTACGCGCTAAATGGAATCATTAGCTTGATTGTTCTCATTCAAGATAAAGACTATGGTCTCTTATTAGACTATCGCGAAGACCCTGAAGGTCGTGGAGTGGAGGAACTTAATTGAACATTTTGCATATTTGACATCATGCATCACAAACCCATCGGAGCTGCCAGCCCGGGTCATAACGTCTGTCCTATGCATAGCCCCTGCTCTATTTACGACTCGTGACTCGTACGACCCATCATCGAGAATCCAGGACGTCGAGATTAGCGTATAGAGGGGCAGGAACTAGACGAAAAGAGGCTCCGAAGTCTTGCGCTTCGTTTTCGCTCCTCGTTACGTAAGACCCTCTTCAAATGACGCCGTAAACGCCGCCTAGCAAATAAATAACTTGACCCCAGTCTTCTGCCTCTGCTCTCTTTGTCCTACAGCCCCTTGCTCGCAACCACGGTTCAATCAATCAATCAATCAAGTTTATTTCACCAAATAATAGTATAATGATAATAATGCAAAAAATAGTGATGATGAGGAGTCTACTAAAAGCACAATGCTTATGAGGTGTAGACCCCTGTCGCAGACTAAGTAGCGTCTCTACGTGCTAAAACATTAGCGTTGTTATGTTATGGCACAACCGTTATGTTGTCATGTGACTGGAATGAGGGTCTATGAAGAACTTTGTAATGTTGTTAAAAGAAAACTTGTAAGTAGCATAATGCGTTGGTTTAACGGCGTGCCAGAGTCGCACCGTTCTGGTTCGGTTGAGGTTGGACCATAGATCTGTAGAGCTTTCTAGAGCGGCGAGATAATGCGACCCTGGCACGCCGTATAATGTGGCCCTAACTCAATCAGCAGAGGTGTTAGAACTCAAAGTCTCGTCTAGGAAGGTTTGGCTTTCGCTCCCACCCCCTTCACCTGGCGGATGCAGTAAAGTTATAGTGTAGTAATACTCAATGATTGCTCAAAATAGCTGGGAGGTGTTGTTGGGGTGGTGGTGGTGGTGGTGGGGGGGGGGGGGGGGGTTATTGTATTCTGTGGAGGCATCGCGCACGCAATACGCATCAATGGACACCAATGTCATGACATTAATAAAATCAGGCCACAGACCATGGAATGTCGGGTCTAATTAGCAGACAGACGTAAAGGCAATCTGATGTTCCCCAAGCCTTGCTAGCGTTCGCTTTCTAACAGCATGAGTGAGCCAAATAGTTTAATAAACATTCTGAGGTATTCACGATTTGCAAACAGGCGATGGGGCTCCCACAGCCGTCTATGAAATTCGGGGAATGGTGCGTCGAGGAATGCAACGGTCATATATGATAACTCAAAATTGCAAACAGATGCCGATACAATATAACAGCTAGCGGTAAGATCAGCAAGGACGCATTTCTATATTAAAATGTGTTAGCCTCTGCAGTGGCAAGAGTCGTTTAGCATCTTTGGATAGTAAATGGATGTCCGTGTGTGTGTGAGGGGGGTGGGGGCATGCAATCAAAAATTCAATTACACGTTTGGACAATCAGTAGCGTTTATTGACAATCAGTTATAAAAAATAGAAAATTTATTAGTGCTATTAACATAAACAAAGACAATCAATAAGCCTTTTCAGACAATCATGTTCATCAACGTGACATTCACCAATGTGGTTTGACAACCATTTATCCGATTTAAACCAAACAACAAGGAAAAATAAAATTTCATTAGAGTTATATTTTTCTTTTTTCTTTGAACAGTTGGCTCCTAAAATTAAAAGAAATATAGAACTATAAATAATTTTAACAAAAAACCAGACAAACAAACAACACTTTTTGTGGAGGGTTTATAAAAGCAAAAAGTATATACTCACTCGTTCGCTCTAGAAAAACAGAAAACGTTTGTATGAGAAATGCCGCCAAGAAACCCCTCGAACACAGGGAAGAGCTAGAAAAGGGGAGAGAGAACGTATACCGCCAAGTATGTGGTCAAATTGGAAGAAATATCACAGTCACTTTGGCTATTTCGCCCACTAACGGTCTTTTCTTCCACTTATCTATCATCGGGGGAATGAATGCACAAAGATTAAACGACTTTACAAACACGACTGAATCTTTACCCCAACGAAAACGTCATTTTTAATTACGACGGTGCACCAGCGCACCATAACCCACTAGATACCGGCCCAAACACTGAGCTAAAAAGTTACCGCACCACAGCCCATTTCTCAACATCGGAGGCTACAACATCTAGGAACAGTCACGGGAGCGAAATGTGGGCAATGGTTTCGTTTTATGCAAACCTATATACCTGTTATAGAGATCAATTTCACGTATAAATGTCACTTCAAAAATCGAAATAAAACTAATGATATTTTCTTTTCTTATAATGTTTGTTTGAATCGAACAAATGATTGTCAAACCACATTCATTAATGTCCACCTTGATGAACATGATTGTCTGAAAAGGCTTGTTGATTGTCGTTGTTTATGTTAATAACACTAATGAATTTTCTATTTTTTATAACTGATTGTCATTAAACGCTACTGATTGTCCAAACGTGCAAATGATTTTTTTTGCACGCAAAAGAATGCTCGTTCCAATCGAATTGAATGTCCAAGTGCGTTATTGTTTCTCCGTTGATGCTAATGAATGTTCGCGAATATTCAATTATTGTTATTGAAAGTCGAGTCACGCTAAATGATGTTTCGTGCGATGTTGATGAACGTACAATACACGCTATCGATGTAACTTTTGGCACAAATGAATGTCCCTTTCCCGTTAATGAACAGCAAAAGGTGTAACACGGAAAGGGGATGAAAAGACGGCCAACGTATTCTAGAAGATAAGAACTGCTGGAATGGTTCATTTTCGAATTCTACTATGTCCGCTGCACAGAAAACCTGAGGACGCATGGAAATAGTCGAGGCCTATAGCACCAAAGGGAATTTCCAGGGGCGTAGAACGAAATCCTAAAAATTAGAATCCGAGGCCGAACTAAATGAGGACCATTGAAAGAAACTCTTCTTGGTACTAGACCTCCCCAAACTTCAATATTTTCTTTATCACGAAGTTCGGCCCCTTTTATGTTTTGGCTTCGCTTCGTATTGGGGGACAAAGGGTAAACAGCAAAAGGACAAAGGGAGTGCGATGTGAATATGCGTATAAACGGGTGTCAGTAGAAGAGGGCGGGGTTAAGGTGCATGGATTTAAGGCCGGGCCTAGCCAATGATTGATTTTGGGATTTACGGTATTGTGTACATTATTTTAAACATTTCTGCGTTTGTTTGAGCTTGAAAATGATCAGAATGTTTCGATGTTGTTTTAGAGAGACCAGAGCCTTTAAACATCCTCTCATTTTTGTGCTCAAAGGTATAAAGGGGACCAGATATTTTTTTAAGTAGACAGAAGACCGGGCTAAATTGAGCAAGAGAGAAATTAGCCTTCTGTCATCATTGGTTGAGTCGTCTTTGCTTCTTATTTTTTTATCGGCAACTTGTGTCCAGGCCTCAACAATCAGGGAGGGCCCTGACATGTTATGTAAGGAGTAGATAAAAAAAATGCGTGAATGGACACATTTTAACAGAATGGAAAGACGGAAATGGGGTGGTGAGGGGGGGGGGGGGGGGGGGAAGGGGGGGTGTGTGGGTGGTAGTAAGAGACTAGCCTGCGAGCCAGTCTTTCCTTTTGCGTCTGTAGTCCTTTCAGCCAAATTCGTTGTTGCACGACCCCGGCGAATCCAAAATCCATGTCTCGTTTGGAAATAGCGCGTAATCGACACGAGGTTTGGGGGCGGTTTGTCTGGTTTTGATTGTTTGGTTTGATTGACTATACGCTATTCCCAAACGAAGGAATTTTTTGCTGAGGAGCTCAGCCAACAAATGACAGAACGCCTACACAATGCATTGTAGTTTTTTACTCTAGAACTGGTTTCTATTCATTTTACAAGTTGCTGACGCTTGTAACGCTATGAATATATCCTCTCTCGCATGAGGAGCTAGTGTGTATTACATTTCATGTCAATGTCAATATGATAGAATTCTTATGAGTGATGAGCAAAATCTCAGAGAAACGTGATGAGCAAAACCTCAACCACCTTCAAATGAATTTATTACAAATTCTTCTTTTGTGAAAAACTGCCTAAATATAGAATCTCTTATAATACACAAATTTTAAAATAATTCTATGAAAAAGAAATCACTTGAAGTGAAAAATTCATTGTATTTTGATTATTGTATTTTAACCCCCCCTAGCTTGGAAGGCCCTTTAGCAGCCCGTTTTTCCTTCATTGCCAGCAATCTTTGCTGCTTCCTTTCTTCTCGTTTTTGCTTAGCTAACTCTGCTTTACTCGGTCCCCCTGTGGAGACAGCGTCCATGGATCCCCAATCGCCAGTGTCCCAGCCCCCACCGTCCCAGCCACCCGCAGAAGCATGGGAAGGAGGCTCCGTTTTTGCAGGCACACTTTTCACTTTGGGTTTATCGCTAGGGACATTATCAAGCGGGCCCACCTCATCTAGGCCCCAGTCTCCCCCGCCAACACCACCACTACTGGCTGTCGATTTCGAGGACTTTGTGGAGCCGAAAGAGCCAGTTCGCACTGGATCCTGTACAGACGACTCGAGAGAACCCCAGTCAGAAGTGTCCCAATTACCCCCTCCAAAGCCTCCGCCGTCGTTTTGCGTTTTCTTTGCCGTTCCTTGCGTTTTAGTACCAGCTTCCGTTGATGGTTTGTTGACAGGTTTTTGTTGGCGTTTAGATCGCGCAAGTTTATCAGATTTCTTTTGTTCAACATTAGACTGTTATAAACAACAAAAAGTATCATAAAATACAGCTGTTTGGGTTTAAAACTTTTGGTAAGTTTCATCCTCGGGGACCCAGGGCGTCGCGGAGATCGGGCACACAGGGAGCGCGCGAGAAAGAAGGAGCACTGAAAGACGTCTTTTAGCCTGTTTCTTTCTCGCGTCGCGCTCCCTGTGTGCCCGATCTCCGCGACGCCCTGGGTCCCCGAGGATGGGTAAGTTTTGGGTGAGTTATTCGTCACTTCCACAAGGGTGAGTACCCGTGTCCCTTTCGATCTAAGTCCTGATGCGCTTGCTGCGTGTAGTTTAATGAGGGAATAAATGCCCCTGGCACCCATGAGTGTAACTGATAAGTATGCGGTGCATTCTGGGAAGGGTGAGGAGTGTGGCACATCCCACGACCCATAGAATAACATTCCCATGATGCAGTTTGCACATAGCGCTGTTGTACTGTACTATTCGCTAACAGGCGACACAGGGTACCCATATTACAAGTCCACTCACCAATCCAGAAAAAGGGTCGTCTGCGAAGGGGATGTCACCAAACGTATCCGCTGGCCCTGCAAACAGCAGGCTCGCACTCTTTGGCTGGCCGGCCTTATTGCTGTATGTTGAGCTTGTATCGGGTTTATCCTGAAAGGGAACGGTGAGCAAAATAAGAACTCTCTAACCGGTGATTTAGACAGAAAGAATAAGTCGTATGGGACTTGCCCGCAACACCTCTACAACTCGAATCGTCCAGTGTAAAACAGCCTCCCAATCCGCTAGGACGTTTGGCTACGAAAATCGTAGTGTGTAATTCAGGGATAAAACATGTCGTAGGAAGGTTGCATACGACAAAAATAAATCTTGCATTGTCGACAGGAATGCAGATATACATATATCATTCGAGCTTGTGGTCTACCTGTGGTTTGTCACTTGTTATTGTGGACCAATCATCGTTATTCCAGTCATCGTAATCACTTCCGCTATCTGCATCTTCCTGCTCGGCATCCTGAAAAAATTACATTTTTGATTTGGCAGCGAGCGAGAGTGTTTCTTGTTTTCCCGCCTTTTTGAAATCGATCGATAAACTAATCGATATTCCGCGAAAGCGAAAGTTGATATGTTTTCTTGTCATTTTTATTTCAAAAAGCCATATAATAAACAACTTACTAACCTCGACCGTTCGGTCATACCGGGAAATATCAAACCTCGGCGGTAGTTAGTATGCTAGTGTGTTCGCCTTACCTTTCTAGACTCTGCGGCGTTCTGCCACGATTCGCACTCTTGTTTGACCGCCATCAGGTCATTTCTCATCTCGCCAACAATACTACGAGACTGAGTCGGCTGTTTTAATGGAATGGGGATAAATACCATAGATTATTATTCTCATAACATTTTGTATTCATTGTAGAAAAATAACCATAAACAATCGTTAAGATGAAGCTAATGTCGCTTATGCTACCTTAGGCTCGCTCCAGTCCCCTCCCCAGTCCTCGTCATAGTCGCTACCAGACTCATCCCCTGTCACAGGTGGCGGAGTAGCACTGGGCCGAGTTGCCGGAGGTTTTTGTGGTTGTGGCCTACGCGGTGAATCGGTAACTAAGAAACAGAGAAAAAAGACTTGTTACTTGATAACGTACATTTGTTAACTTTGTACTAGCCCTCGCCATATTGTTTTTTAAATGAACTGAGTTTCTATAAATCTCAGCTTTTAGAAACCACAAAAAAACTGGTATTAGACTTCTTCTCTGTATTTATTAAAGACAAAAATTTGGAAGAGTCGAATACTAGTTTTTGGCGTTTTGTATTTATTCTTCTGGTTCACAAACACGACAATTTGGGCTTTTTGTACATATTCCCAATTTTTTCAAAATATAAAAGACAATGACAATAAATTATCCAGATGCTATCCTACTTATAACTCTTTCCTACTTCTATTGATTAACAACCTATATTCGACTGACGGGAGGAAGAGCTGTCTATGATAAAAATCACATGGCAGGACTTAGATAACATATTTGTGCAACGTGGAGGCCGAAAACTGTTTATAGCCGAACAACATCATAAAAAGAACTTACTTCCAAAGATGAACAACACAAACATATAACTATCTGGAAGATTGAAGCGCATTTGATCGTCTTGGATAGTAATAATCTTGGCTGTTTAGTTTAATTTCTAATGTCTTTCAGCACTTCGAAACACGCTTAAAAGTTGCTGTATCCTATTTGATGGTATAACTTACAAGGCTACAGACAAGTTTTAGAACAAATGTTGAATGCCTCACGGATAACAGACTTATTGTCGATATTTCAACGTCGTATCGTACCTGGTTTTCCTGTAGCAGGCGGGGGTCCAGCTTGCTCTGCTGGGGGTGTTGCGGGGCCGGGCGCGCCGGCGGCGGCAGGCGCTCCCCCCCTGTAGAGCTTGGAGGTTAGAGAGGTGACCGCCCACCCTGTCCATGACGATGCGCTACCATCTGCAGTCGACTGATCAGCTACAAACACAATATAAGAAAATACATATAAACATGTATTCCCTGCCATCGACAAGAACGGAAGGTATACGGTATGACTTCAAGAGGGGGATGGTCGAAAGGATGGTACCAAACTAGAAACTTTTATTTCGGTGAGACAATGATACAATTCTGGACTGGATGGACTTCGAGAAACAAATGCAACCTTAAAAATAAACCTAGACAATTCAATTTGTATATAGCTGTTCATATGGATCTGTACTTTATGCTTAAAAACGAAATGAAATAAAATATAAGTATGTATTCATGTGAAATCGGGATATGTCAACAAATATTCACCAATGAAATTAGTCTGAAGAACGTGCGTGGAAGTTACACTCAAGTGTGTCTTGTGAGCAGATTTATCAAACTGTCTCTGGCTTAAGCGTCGACATATGATTGGTCAAAGTTAATCCGCATAATCCGCATAACCCGCCCCTAACCTCACTGTAAAAAGCAGATGACTATGTATGGTCGCATCGTATTTTATCATCGAAAAGATATACAGTACCTGCGGTGTTCATGGCAGATTCTGGGTCCTCTGACGCCTTTTCTAGTTTACCAATAAACAGCTTGACCGCTTTGAACGTCTGAAATAGAACAAGGTAAACCCATGTACACCTATTTCAATTAAGTTTGACAATAAAAAATGGAAAATGGAACAAAGTTTGACTAACAATATTGTTTTCTTGTGTTAAAAATGCGTGCATTTCACTACATGAGCCTCACTGGAAGCCTAAATGGCCTCACTGAGTCATAGACACAGGATCTGTATTCTCTAAACCAGTAGTGTAAGGCATTTGGCATTCTCCAATTTCTTTTAGTCAACATTAATTGAAAAAGGTGTATGCGAACCTCACAACAAAACGAAAAACCCAACAAAATACCAAAAGTGTGAGAAAGCATCAAGTTCCATCGATATCGCCATCTAATAAAATCTATGACAGCGACCATCCCGCTGCAGTAGTCCTTCTAGTGTCTCTACGTTACAAAGGTAGAGCCTAACAGAAGCAGAAGCGTTCTCACAATGTCGGCTCTAAGGAAGCTTATTGGAGAGAAGGGCTTCAAAGAAATGGAGGATTAAAAGAGTATCGCGTTATAGCATATCCGAATCAAATTAGTGGGGGGTTTTCTCTCTACCTGGTCACTGACTTTCTTTCTCACGCTACCTGGTCACTTGCTTTCTCTCCCTCTCTCCCTCTCTACCTGGTTACTAGCTTTTTCCCTCTCTACCTGGTCTCTTGCTTTCTTTCTCCATCTACCTGGTCACTGGCTTTCTTTCCCTCTCTACCTGGTCGCGGACTTTCTTCTCTCTCTACCTGGTCACTGGCATTCTTTCCCTCTTTACCTGGTCGCGGGCTTTCTTTGTCTGTCCCTACCTGGTCGTGGACACCCTTCTGTCCCTACCTGGTCGCGGACTTTCTTCTCTCTCAACCTGGTCACTGGCATTCTTTCCCGCATTTCCTGGTCGCGGGCTGTCTTTCTCTCTCTCTCTACCTGGTCGCGGACATTCTTCTTTCCCTACCTGGTTACTTGCTTTCTCTCTCTACCTGGTCGCGGGCTTTCTTCTCTCTCTACCTGGTCACGGACTTTCTTCTGTCCTTACCTGGTCGCGGACTTTCTTCTCTGGGTCCACAGTGAGTGGACACAGTGCCGGCAGTATACGTGCGGCCACATCCTTTAGAGGGTAGAACTCGCTGGTCACGCAGAACGCCATCACGCCAGCAGTCCGAGCGGGTGGGAACGGGTCGCGAAATGGACGTAGGAACGCAGACACGAGAACCTTCTGTCTAGTCTGGAAGTGAGAAATCACGCGGGGAAACTCACGTAAAAAATTGAAATGGCTGCGACTTTATGGCTGATTCTCAGCGCTGAATAAGTTTTTTATATGTAATTTGCAGGCAAAAGACGTAGCGCGCGCGAGTTCAATCAAAAGTTCGCCAATCGAAAAAGTGAATATATGTGCTATTTGAAGACTAGATGTGCGGGCGAATGGATGAATCCAGTCTTACCGCAGGTGGTAGATGACAGGCTATCTTGCCAAGACAGACTGTAGTATTGGTTCTTATTCCCGCCTGAAAAATAAATGACACAGTCGTGATTTTCACGGCGCATTCACTGTATATTCGCACCGGAACATATTTTCAATTGGCCACAGATTGAATTAAATAGCAACTAGAGAAACTGCGGGTAAGCGGTAGAAAAAAATAAGTGGTCTGCCCGCCTACAAGGAGACTTCAAATCTCTTGGTGTTGCGAGACCTAGAGCCCCATCGCCTACAAATCTCTTGGTTTTGCGTGACTAAGAGACAAATCGCCTACGGGGAGACTACAAACCTCTTGGTCCATCTGTAACTTGGCGAAGTGCTTCAGCAGATGGCTATTGATGGTCTTCTCACTCAGCTTTGGAGTCAACAGCAGCATCGCCTAGATCACAATGTGTCAAATATGTCAAAAGGCCAGGGCATGCCAAGCAGTATTCTAGAATTTCGAGGTTCTCCACCAAAATCTACACAAACAAATGCTGTTAAGCCTACGACACACTAGGCGATTTTGTACGCTCGTATAAGCGAATTTCGATCGCCAGATCTGTCTGCTGCCGCGCCGTCGAATTCGCCGATATCTTGACGTCTGATTCGTCCGTTACTGGCGATCAGCGGTGATTGAATTCGCTCATACGAGCTTACAAAATCGTCTAGTGTGCCGTACGCCTTAGGAGGGCAGGTGGCGACGTCCAACTTACCGCTAGGCCTATTTAAAGCCTGGGAGCCATTAACCTTCTGACTCCCAGGGCTACGAAAGAGATACTGTATGTATGATTACCTTGACCGTCTGTTCTCTCATGGCAGGGACGGTGTCTCCAAAGCCCAGGGCAACATGGGGAAAGATCTGCTCGTCAACGACTTGAGGCTTCAGGTGCTGAACGAACAGCTCAAGCTGAAACAGATGAATAAAATAAGTATAAGAAAGAATGCCAATTAACTACTTCACTTACATTTGATTCAGCATCAGAAAAGTTTATCTCTCATCTTTTCCTTTAAATACGAGATAAGGTTAAGTTATTCAACTTTGTTCCAAACTGGTTGTATCAAGATAATTAAGGGGGAAAATGAACTACTTGAACCAGGAGCCACAGCATCTAAATTTCAGAAGCTAAAAATAAGAGATGAATGATGATAAAGGGGCTGATACAAACAATGGAATCGGCTCTTATCTGCCTGTAAGGGGTAAACATTACCTGTTGGAGAAGCTGTATTCTCGTTGCTCTGTCAGTTGATGAGAAAAGCTTGACTACACATGGCACTATTCTCTTCTCATATTCTTCAGACTCAAGAAGCTTGCCAACCTACAGAAAACAGATTATATTTTAAAGCACATAGTTTGACACTTACTGGCAAGAAACCACCTTACATCAGACAATACTGTGAAAACATGTTGTTTTAAAGTTCTAAATCATGCCATTCCTCAGGCTGACTATTATTCAGTAACTGTAAATAGGATCTAGAAGCCTATTCACAGGAGAATAGGCCCTTAATTTAAGTGCACCATGCAGACACTCGCCCCCTTCATGGCCCCACCCAGCGCTTACTAAACATCCACACCTCTAGACTGTAGACTGACCTCCCCACTCCTTCCACCCGGTAAAAATTAGGTCCACGTTTTCGGATTTCGCAACACCCCAATAAAAAACCTGGGTACGGGCCTGCAGCCGTAGACTGACCTTGAATAAGGGTCCCAGCACAGCAGATCCAGCCGCACCAAACTCGAAAGCATTAATAAGCTGTGGGAGGATCCTGTGCTTGCAGAATAGTTCAGGGAATGTGTCAACAGATGAGCTCAGTGAGGAAAAGAATTTCTTTTGCTCTTTGGGATCCTTGATCTGGAATTAACAAACACACAGTATTTTCTAAGAATGAGTTTCATTGTTTAATGTACCTGAACCCCTTAAAAACAAGCTAAGCAGCAAATAGTTCTTTTTTTTCAGATAAATTTTGCAGAAATTTCTGTGATACAGCACCTCTATTTTTGGAAAAGGTTGGGAGCTTAAAAGAGATGACTGAATGCAGTATATGTTAGTAACTTGATATTTTTGGGCTATGTGAGTTATCTGATTTATAGAGACCGGTCACTCAATTGTTAGTCACTCAACAGAGCCATTAACTGTATGGTACACTGTACCATAATATGTCTAAGATATAAAGCTAACCAGTAAAACTGTGAACACCCAAAATTGTGTGTGGAATGTCTATTGTCATCTAGTGAATCACAAGCAAGAGTTCAGACACTCAGATTTGCTGAGTCATGTTTATTTTTGTCTATTATAAATTCTTGCATGTATTGGTCAGATAAAAAAGTTTATACTACATTGTGCTGTTTAAGGTTCTGTTGGTCTGGCTGTTATGTAATGTAAACATGCTTTAACCTCATTTTTAAATGAATTGAACCTCATTTGAAAGCAGAATAGGGATGCAGTTTACTGGGATACTTAATAATCACTTTAAAATCCACAATAGGCATGAATACACTGGTACTTTCACCTGAGAGAAAAGGACAGTACCTGAAGTTCAGAGAGGAAGAGATTGGCCTCAACAAAGGCATTATCCAGATAATTGCCACTAGCACGACAATTCTCAATAAACTTGGTAGGGTTCGGCCGTATCCTAGGGTTTGCGCTCACTAGCTCCCCATAATGTACTAAGAGAGACTTTGGAATCTTGCCAACAGTCTTCAGAGAGGCAGGTCGCGGTAACGTCCCATTGAACACTTCCCATATCAGACATCCCAGCCCCCAGACATCAGCTGACCTGTGGGCAAATGAATTGAGAAACTGAACAAATTCTTGGCTGGGATAGATGGAGTATTGGTATAGATTGCAGTATCACAGTTATTACGTATCCTTTTATTATCCACAGTCAAACATCTTCTTACTCAAAAGTAAGAAACTTTTTGATTTTGGTTTATTTTAAAAGGGATAGGAGGTATAAAAGATGAACAATTTGGATGGAATCCTGATATCATAAAATCTAAAGGACACCAAAACATTGCTTTTCGTTCACCTCAACAATCCTAAGATAAATTTCCTTATTTTAACTTTGATATTTTCTCTGGTCGTCAAATTCATACCAAGAAAAGCTGCACTCAAGTGTCAAATTACTTAATCCCTCACTTAAATGCCTCTTACGGTTGCTTGCGCGTCAATCAACTGAACTTTTTGCTGAACTTCGCCATCAATTTTTAGGGTCGAAATTATAAATATACAACATTTAACTTTTTTTCCCTTCAACAAATTTTTTTCTTACCTACACAGAGGCTATATCACCACATATTGAACTGATTTTGGCAATATCGTCAAAAAGCTCAATTTTGCGTCAGTCTCAAATAAGTGCAAAAAATGTTGTTTACTTTTTAAGTGCGACTACATTATTGCTTGTTAATACAAATACAAGTTTTAACTGTGTACACTCTCCATACATTGAGCCGTCTTTGGTAAAAAATCTAGAGCAATCGCATAAACATTGACGCTTCTGTGGGAAGTTTAAAATTGATGATGCGCTCAGTTTGTGATCTGTTGATCAACGCGCAAGCGACCTTCAATGCTCACCATTTCTGTAATTTCTTGTTCATCTTACTGTACTTCCTTCCCTCTGGAGGGTCATACACCTGAAGTGCTGGCAGTATACTGTTATCTGTAACATCTGCACCAGGAGGAGGCTCAATAGGTTGAACATACTCAACCCCACCAAGTTTCCACTCCCCGGCCACATCCACATATATAGATGCCATGCAGATGTTACCATGCATGAGGTTACAGTCATTCAGAAGGAAGCTGAGGCCAGCCTGGTGACAGAGAAATCATGTTTTCAATAAGTGATGATCACATTTTCGTACCACTTACCAAGGTGGCCTCAAATGCAGTCATTTCGCTAAAAAATATAAAGTAAGACACTCCCAACATACCAGTCAAAAAGTATTGTCCTTTTTTCTTATTGGTTCTTATTCCGTTTTAACTTAAGTTAAAGTTAACCATACTGTAAGTTAAAATCAAGACATGATAATTTACTGGGTGTATTGCTGTGGATGTAGGTGATGTGATGTGATTGTCACCTTTTTTCATGTACTGATAAAAAATGGATGATGTGAAAAGTCAATCTCTTACAGCTATTTGGTGTATTCCCCAGGAGATGGCAAGGTCAGACTTAATGCTGGTCTCATCCGCCATGTATATTTCTAATGGAGTGACTGGTTCAGTTACCAAGTAGATCAAGGTATCAGACTGCAAATACAAATGATCAATCAGACAAACTAACATTACAGCGCAAACTAACTCTTATAACACCTCAGACACCCCGCTCACCTTTCTGGACACGCACCTGCTGGTAATGTCACACATAGCACAACTATCTAACTTCAAAAAATTGATCTTTCACTAAGGAATTCGAATGCATTTCAGTTCAACATACATACCTCCAAACTATCAATGTATGTCACTATGTTGGGGTGGCGAAGAGTCTTTAACCTCTTGATTGCAGATTTAGCCAGCTGAATCTGTCAGTAATATCACAAATAAAACAAAAATAAGAGTAAGGGACCTAGAATAACCATTAAAAAAAAGGAAAATCACAAAAAGGATATTTGGTTTAATTTTCAAGAAAAAAAATTACTGCGATAAGCCCACAATGTTGAATAAGAATTGTTGCATCAAATCATATTCACAGTGGCTAGATGAGAGGTAGCCACTGAAGGTCTTGAATGAGCTAAATAAGGGGTTGTTTATAATTTCTTTGAAACACACTAGAAAAGGTAACTTTAATAAAGATACCCTTATAACTTTATTAAGATAATGAAATTGTTGATGGATTTATTGATGTCATTGGCAAGAAAAAAAATCTCTCTGCCTGTGTACAGAATGACAATGTAGTTCATTCAAGACCTATAGCAGCTGGATACCCCTCACTTATGTACATAGCCATGTGAAACATATACATATTTTCTCCAGAATTCTGGATTTTCAAGTTAAATCAGTATAATTGCCATGAGTTGGGAAAGAAGGCATCACCAATTATGCATTCCAAATACTAAAAATCACAAATGTTTTTTGTTGCGAAGGTGTTTTTAAAACAGGCAAGCAGCCAACACACCCATTGGGGCAAAAGAGCTGGACCGAGATGCTCTTGTAGAAGAGATAATGATTTCGCCTAAAATAACACATTGATAAACATGTAAGTTATTGTCAATTTCTTAAAAGCGTGATAAACATTTACGGCCGATCCTTTTAAAAAGTAAGTCTAGCCAGGGAAGTGCGCACTTCCCTGGTTTAGCCATCATTCTCTATGGTACCAGCTGTGTTGACGAAAATTACTAATGTTGACCTGTTGGGCAATCGCGACGGGCAATGCAATAACACACAACGAGATCACCAGTACCTTATGATCCGACGAGGCCTTCACGTCTAACGCAAACACTGTAACGGCTTGCCCCGTAGCCTACACATGAACAAAAATCAGACTTTCGAACTTAAAACACACACAACACAATGAAATTATTGATTTCTCTTACTTTTTTCTTGCCCTGGTGAACAGACCACGGAGACTTGCTCTCAGAAGCCGGCAGCTTTTCTCCCACTTCATACGGGAAATTCTGGGCCCCACTGCCCATTTTACCGATTAAATTCCACAATCCCTGCATTTTGTTCAATGGAAATTGTATAAAAAAGACATTACTCAACCAGAAACATTTTCGAAAGTTTTGCTTTTTGCCTTCGTGGCATCGCGCTAGTCCACTGGACGAAAATGCACAGGGAGCCCAATTATTAAACTTTTTCTAAAGTGCATGATTATAGACTCTGACCAATAAACCATATCCAGAATATTTCAAAATATATTTTTAAATTACTAATTTTGGCTGTTTTAGAGAGAAAGAAATATCGGTAGCGAATGTATTTTTTTTTCTGAATGAAACTCAAGTTCACGTGGGTTACCTTTGGATAATTATTGGTGCTCGTAGCATGCTCGCATACCATTCCGAGTCGCCATCTTTGTTTTGTTATCACATATTCCTTGTAGAAAGTTGTTCCATTAAAAATCTACTCTGGCTTCGTTTTTGGCACCCGATATTCCATTTATTGGAAGTGGGAAGGAGATGATGCATCAGTTAGGGCAACCGGTAAGTCTTATTTGGATTTTCAAATACTTCACAACAAAAAACGAGTCGGACGTTGAGTCTATATTATCCACGCCTTTTCTTATCGACTCTACCATGTTTTATCTGATAGCGATTACAATACCATTTAAAACAGAGGTATTTCTTTGTTTATGAACTAAGCCAATGATAGTTAAGTGGTGTCGTTTCTTAATACTTAAAGGATTTGTGGATTACTTATCCAACAGTGGTAAGAATGTCCGTCGTTTTTTAAGCAAAAATCTTCGGTACATTGTCTTTGAAATGATAACAAGGAAGACAATCACTAAGTCTATCATTGCCGAAACGCAAAAATAATCAGCTAGAAAATTGTATAAAATTACGATGATGTCTATTGAGTAACTTAAATGCCTTTTTTTTTAATAAATAAAGAGGTTCAGTTGTGCGGTTGTACGAAGAGATAATTCTAACAAAGTAACATAAAGAGCTCCTTCTGCTTCGCTGTGGCAACCAGTGTAAAAAACAGTTATCAACCGAGTCTTATTAGTAGTAAGTGCAATAACAAGTTTGGATTTTACTTTTTTTTTCAGAGGGGTTTCCCACACCCTCACCCTGGCACGCCCCAGTTAGCAGGGCTGTCTGATGTCGACCGTGAAAAGATCTACGCATGGGTCTTGGAGTTGTCAAGTCCCGAAACACGGGAACATGCTCTTTTAGAACTCAGGTAATAACATATTTACACTTAAATGTATCATTGTTATATTAAACACTAGACTGCAAAGTTGGGGCAAACAATGACAAGAAATATTATGTACATATGTATATTATGTACATTATATAATCAGTGGCTAAGACCCACATGTTTTAGCAGCTGTTCTAGACATCTTATACACTGCTTCTCATATGTCAAGTTCTAAAGTGATTTAGTAATCAAAATTACAGTTATATTATTTATTTTTGATTATTTAGTAAGAAAAGAGAAGTTGTTCCAGATCTAGCTCCAATGCTTTGGCATTCTTTTGGTGAGTGATTAGAAAGCTTGTTGTTTTTATTCACATTTTATTTTTAATTGACTGTTTATTTGTGTCTTGACTGTGTCAATCATATTCCATAGGAACTATAGCTGCTCTACTTCAAGAAATAGTCAATATTTATCCAGTTATCAACCCTCCAAACCTCACAGTAAGACTAATCACACATTTATGCCTCTCTCTTTGAATTTGCCTGAATGTTTTTTCCAAGGATCTCTATTCTTTCATCATCAATATTCAACATCTCCTTTATTTGAATTGTTTCTCTTGCCAGGCCCACTAGTCCAATAGAGTTTGTTATGCTTTAGTAATCTTACAATCTGTCGCATTGTTTCTCTTGCAAGGCCCACCAGTTCAATAGAGTTTGTAATGCCTTATCACTCTTACAATGTGTTGCATTGTTTCTCTTGCCAGGCCCACCAGTCCAATAGAGTTTGTAATGCCTTATCACTCTTACAATGTGTTGCATTGTTTCTCTTGCCAGGCCCACCAGTCCAATAGAGTTTGTAATGCCTTAGCACTCTTACAATGTGTCGCATCACATCCTGAAACTAGATCTGTCTTCCTCCAAGGTGAGTTTTTTTTTATTACTGAGCTAGTCATACAAATCCTGTTATATAGATTCTTGTATATGTCAGGTGGTAGAGAAGACAGATATTTTAGTATCCACCAATAACATTGTGTGAGAGCATCTAGATTTTTACTGATTTGTTAGAGCTTTGTGAAGTCAACCATTTTAAACCTTAAAGGATTCCAATTGAAATGCACTTTAGCAATCAATCATTGAGCCAAAAAAATGCTCAGTTCAAATTAAACCATAACATAAACCTTCTAGTTATGAAGTTCATGTCTTTTGAAACTGTTTGGCTACCTAATTGTTTTAAAACTTCTTCTTGGTGGCCATGGTACTGTAGTTTTTGTGTAACACTTGTGGTTACAATGTATTTACTTTAGAACCACACTTTGTTTATCAATAACCACATACAGATCAGTCTAATGTTTGTTTGTTTTTATGTCAGCACACATCCCACTTTTCCTATACCCATTCCTTCACACCACAAGCAAGACTAGGCCATTTGAATATCTTCGCCTCACCAGCCTGGGGGTCGTGGGAGCATTAGTAAAGGTAAAATCAGATATTTTTTTATTACTTTCAGGCCCGTAGTCAGGGGGGGTTCTGGGGTTAGGAAGAACCTCCCCACTCGACTGGAAGGTCCACTCTAATATAGGAAAATTGAGTACCACTGCTTGCGAAAAAGCTCCGCTAAATAGGTAAACGAACCCTCCCGCTCAGAATCCTTACTACATGTCTGACATTTTACTCTTTTTTTGTATGCATCAGTGGCTCACACACGGGCTCACAGTTCCCTCTACCATTGCTAGGGCATACTGTAAGAACAGTAAAGCCAGCTCCCATCACCCTTTGGACTAACCTTTGGGAATAAATGTTTAAGATATAAAAATCTATTTTGTGAAGAAGCCCAGAGTTTTGTGTCGCCCTGATTATATGTGAATGAGTTGACAGCTTTGTAACAAACAGCGACCTGAAACCATGACTTGGTCACCTTAAAAAAAAGTATTGAAACTTTTGTTGAAGTTATTTTGTTTTAGCTTTTTTTTTATTATCGTAAGGTAAGTCCCATTTGAGCTTCTAACAATTTATTTAACAATTTATTTTTATTTATCCCTTTTTTTCCCCAAGACTGACGAGACTGAAGTTATCACCTTTCTTTTGACGACCGAGATTATCCCTCTGTGCCTGCGAATCATGGAATCTGGGAGTGAACTCTCCAAAACTGTAAGTGGTACACTGTGCCTGCAAATCATGGAATCTGGGAGTGAACTCTCCAAAACTGTTAGTGGTACACTGTGCCTGCAAATCATGGAATCTGGGAGTGAACTCTCCAAAACTGTAAGTAGTACACAGTGCCTGCAAATCATGGAATCTGGGAGTGAACTCTCCAAAACTGTAAGTGGTACACTGTGCCTGCAAATCATGGAATCTGGGAGTGAACTCTCCAAAACTGTAAGTGGTACACTGTGCCTGCAAATCATGGAATCTGGGAGTGAACTCTCCAAAACTGTAAGTGGTACACAGTGCCTGTGAATCATGGAATTTGGGAGTGAACTCTCCAAAACTGTTAGTGGTACACTGTGCATGCTAAGGATGTATACAGTGTTTTGATGACGTTGTCGTTAGAGTCCCCCCGACATACAGTACCTTAGAAACAACAATGTTTGACCTGTGTTATAGTGTTTGTATTCAAATGATTTGACGAAATCCTTAGGTTGTTACAAATCCGGTTGATTGTTGTTACAAATGCGGTTGTTCAACATTGTTACATATCCGGTTGATTTTTGCTACAAGTCTGGTTGTTGTTACATACCTGGTTGATTGTTGTTACAAATCCGGTTGTTGTTACATATCTGGTTGATTGTTGTTACAAATCCAATTGTTGTTGCATACCCTGTTGATTGTCACACATCCGTGTGATACAAGGGATACCCCAGTTTAGTGCTTTACAGGCAAAGGCAACAAATCATCCAAGAAATACCTTGTGGTACATACTTTCCCTTTGGGAAACATGCTAAATTCAATAATAAAAATCTTTAATTATGATTAATATAAAATTCCTTTTTGCATCACACTGCTCTTCTATTGGATTTGCCAATACCAATAGTGGTTAGAATGTTTGTTCTTGATTATTACATATGGGTTTTAATAAAATTGTTTAAATGTTTATTCTGAATTTTTTTCTCCCAGGTTGCTACATTTATCCTTCAAAAGATCCTTCTTGATGAGACAGGTTTGTCCTACATCTGTCAGACATATGAGCGCTTCTCACATGTGGCCATGATACTTGGGAAAATGGTGCTTGCTTTAGCGAAAGACCAGTCAGCAAGGCTCTTGAAGCATGTGGTGCGCTGCTATCTCAGGCTCTCAGACAATCCCAGGTAAGTTACATCTCCTGCTGTCTCTTTAGTGGAAGCCGGTGAGCTCATACTCATTTGTTTAAATGATCATATGTACCTAGTACAATTCAATTTGTGCATGAAGGTTCTTGATCTTGACTATATTTGGTCTCTACCCTCTGTACGCTTGTGATTTTTAAACCTGTATTGAACCAATGTAGGGCCCGTGAACCTTGCGCCAATGCCTTGATAACCTCATTTTAAACCTGTATTGAACCAATGTAGGGCCTGTGAAGCCTTGCGCCAATGCCTTGATAACCTCATTTTAAACCTGTATTGAACCAATGTAGGGCCCGTGAAGCTTGTGCTAACCTCATTTTAAACCTGTATTGAACCAATGTAGGGCCCGTGAAGCCTTGCGCCAATGCCTTGATAACCTCATTTTAAACCTGTATTGAACCAATGTAGGGCCCGTGAAGCTTGTGATAACCTCATTTTAAACCTGTATTGAACCAATGTAGGGCCCGTGAAGTCTTGCGCCAATGCCTTGATAACCTCATTTTAAACCTGTATTGGACCAATGTAGGGCCCGTGAAGCTTTGCGCTAATGCCTTGATAACCTCATTTTAAACCTGTATTGGACCAATGTAGGGCCCCTCATTTTAAACCTGTATTGGACCAATGTAGGGCCCCTCATTTTAAACCTGTATTGGACCAATGTAGGGCCCCTCATTTTAAACCTGTATTGAACCAATGTAGGGCCCGTGAAGCCTTGCGCCAATGCCTTCCAGACCAGTTAAAAGACGGCACATTCTCAACCTGTCTCAAAGATGATGCATCTACCAAAAGATGGTTGAGCCAGCTGATGAAAAACTTACAAGAGCAGACCATTGCTGACCCTCGTAGTATGCCGCCACTTACATCCTAGCCAGTACATGGAATACAATAAAAGGCAGCAGTTACACCCCCATTGTAAAACCCACATAAACTGATCATACAGGCAGAGATATACACGTATTTAACAAAAGGTTGCCAGTACAAATGGCCAATGGCTTTTAAGTACTAATTATTCGAAAAATTAAAGGTGTTAAATAAAGTCCAGCAATGTCAGAGCCAAGCATTGGAAACCTTTAATGGATAATTGTTTTGATTTATCCTTATTCTTCGAAACGCATGGTTACTTTCGGTCGTAGAACTGCTATTTGCCAATCACTATTTGCACTGACAACCTTTATTGAAATAGGTGTATCTTGGAAATACTGTATCTGCTCAATGCAAATGAAGTCAGTTTTACTTGAAATGTTCACTGTAATCCTCTATACATACAGTACGTTTTTAGAAGAGGAAATGGGTAAAGAAGTTTGACCAGCAAGTTCTTGATTGCACTCTTTTGATGTTTTCAAGAACTTTTCAAACTTGCATTTCTTCCTGTAAACATGAAAAATGCTTTTCACCTAGGCTACGGTTTTCTATCATTCTGGAATGGGAATGGTTGGTAGAAAATGTTCAGAATGCCATTCTGCTATGTGGAATGGCCTTCATTCCATTCAGGAATGGGAACGCGGGATAAACAAATGCTTGCTTTTTCTATTCTAATAATTCTAATTCCAGAATCACGAGTATGCCTAGACAACTTTTTTTTTCCTTTCAAATTTCAGCCAACATTTATTAAGAAGTCTTGTAAATAGTGTTTAGTAAAATACTGGTAGGCATAGTTTAGATGCTGTTCTTTTCGTGTACCCTTGTACCCTTTCAAATGCATTAATCGAAGTTGATTGTTTTATCTTCATTTTCATGCATTTACGCTTGAAACAGCACATGGAAAGTCTGGCACCTAAACTAGGCTGTACTGTGTACATATAAGTTTTATGGTGTACTGTATGCCTATTTTGATATACTGTATATAAAAACCAATTGCTAGTGAATATGTTGAAATAAAACTCTCAACATCATTTTTATTTTTTTATTTTTTTAAAGCATAATTTGAATAGTAAAATCAATTTTTATCAACATTTCAAATTATGCTTTCTGCAGTAAATGATTGACTATAAAAAGTCTATTTCATTTTAACAACTACAATGTAATTCCTTTAAAGGATAAGTTGAGTAACATCACAAATATGTAGCAATCAGTTCAGTTTATGCTTTACACTTGGTAGGAATGAATAGCTTTCTCATGCTCTCTTGGTGCTATTAAGCTCTGACGATTGTTTTCTTGCCTACTTGGCAACATTAACCAGCTCTACTTCAAAGATGAGTGTTGAAAATGGAGGTATTCTTACAAAATAGTTAAGGAAAATAACTTGACACACTAGCGAAGAGTTGGAAATGCATAGTTGAGGGAAGCATGGTGAAGATAAAGGCCATATTTCAAGTCAACTTCAATGAAGTGAAGAACTTCCACAATACCATCACATCTAGACTAGTATACCAAAAACATCCACGTTATCAAAATACCATCCATGTTATCAAAACGCCATCCATGTTATCAAAATACCATCCATGTTATCAAAATGCCATCCATGTTATCAAAATGCCATCCATGTTATCAAAATACCATCCATGTTATCAAAATACCATCCATGTTATCAAAATACCATCCATGTTATCAAAATACCATCCATGTTATCAAAATACCATCCATGTTATCAAAATACCATCCATGTTATCAAAATACCATCCATGTTATCAAAATACCATCCATGTTATCAAAATACCATCCATGTTATCAAAATACCATCCATGTTATCAAAATACCATCCATGTTATCAAAATACCATCCATGTTATCAAAATACTATGTTATTGTCTGGGAAATCTTGGAGAAAACACATTTTCAAAACAAATTAGCCTAGTAGCCTATGGGGAATGATAAGGAACAAGTGAATAAGTAATCATGAAATAATATCATTGACAAAAACGTAATACATGGTGAATGTAACAGGAAGGAGATGGGGTCTAACCAGCGACAAGGTGAAGTCCCCCCCCCCCCCAAAGAAAATACTCCATTGCTTCCACTGTGTATGTGATACAGGGGCAAGGAGGGGAGTGATCATAAGGCTGTGTGTAGAAAATGGTACAACACGGTAATGAATGGCTGTTATGACAAGGATACTTTGCATCAGGGAAGCCCTTGCGACCATATGCCCACTCCGAGTCAATTGTCAGCTCTGCTTTCTCTCCCTGACTCATAGTCAACAGGGCTTCATCCCACTATAAAAGAAAAAAAACTTTTAGGCAGTTCTCATTTGAGACCTTTAAATAGCTTTTACTTTTAATGACTTTTAGGTAGAGGTATATTAGCCATTTTAAAACAGAGTATGAGAACTACTTAAAGATTGACATTGCACAGTTTCCTTTTAATGTTTTAAAAAAGCAACATTAAAGACAACATTGATAGTTGAGTAGCTATATATAGGCACTATATCTTTGCTCTTACCCCTCTAATGACTTTGCCTCTTCCTACAGGGAAAATCAAAGGCTTGATATCTCCCTTCTTGTTTCTTTTGGCAGTATCTGGATATTATTAAATAAAAGGGTTTGGTAGGGTGGCCTTTGGGGTGGGAAAGGAATACAAATATAATCATGTTAAATTAAAATGCAGGTTTCACAAGCCAAAGGATTGCTTCACACACTGCACTAACTTGTATTAGCAAAAGTGAACAAAATACTGTAACTGGAAATAATAATAATAATAATACTCGATTATTAGTCCTCTCGTAGCCTTAAAAGCTAAATTACAGGATTCCATTATCAAATATAATAAATAATGATTAATTGATACAATATAATAAATATAAAGGTAGTATGGGCAGTCAGATAGCCAAGGCCAGCGCGTGTTTGTTTGTGACAAAGTTGCCAAAACTATTGGTCGCAAAAGGTTTGATGTGATTGCCAGTGCGCGTTCTTAACTGGTAGCTATGGGTTGTCTTGCACAAGCCGGTACACTGGTAACTGATAACAATATACTTAACTACCCTGATTTTACCCAACATTATTACATAAGAATTGTTTTCAAGTCTATACCTGATCTGTTTGTGTCAAAGACTGTGCCATCTTCCAGTTTGCCGACATACAGACAAGAGACCATGTCTCCCTTGTCAGGATAGGATACCTTATCCCCCTCCTTTAGAATCCTCTTCTTGTACTTTGGTTCCTGTGGTTCCAAATCAAAGCACATTAAGTGCTGAATGATGCGATTCTCAGGCAAAAGCAAACACAATCTTAGTGTTGAATCCTCAAGTACAGCTACTGAACAAGAGGCTAGCTTCAGTCACTGTTTTTAGCTTTTATTTAAACAATACTCGTGCAGAAGATTTAAGGTTTGTCACCTTTTCTAGAAGGAGTCATTATAAACAGTAACTATGGCACTGGGTTTCCTTTACTTTCAAGTAAAATGCTGCCATTTCGTAACAAAAGTATGATGAACTAGTCTAACAATAATGCAATTCTCACATCACATACAATGCTTGAGGGGTAATGGCTTCAATTTTCCTCTACCACCCCTACACCTCTCAATTCAATCCTGAATTATGAAATTGAAGCTTATGAAATGTTTTGGAAGCCCCCCCCCCCCCCCCCCAGGTTAAAAAGTGCCTTTTAATAATTACAGTTATATAACAGTATATATCTCAGTTACCTCTTTGACTTCAACCGTCTTTTTTTTGTTTTTCTTTTCTGTGATGGCCAGGGCATTGGCTTTGTCACTCATGGCTTTCAGCTGGTCTTCTAGACTTTCTTCACCCTCTTTCTTGAAGGCTTTTTCCTCAAACAGCTTATTGTAAGCTGCCGCAAGCTGATCTTTCTTGCTTGTCTTGGCCACATTATTTAGTTTGCCATTGAGCTTGTTCTCCTTGAGGAACTGTTGGGCATAAGACAGATTCAGTAGGACACCAAGCTTGTACTGGCTCTAGATTTCTGAAGTAAAGCTAGTTTTAGGAAAAACCAGGGCATATTCATACCTGTCAACCTATGGAAATCTCAGGGCTTAAGATTTTTTTGGGGGAGGGGTGGGGTAATTTAAATTTGTGGGGAGGGTTGGGATATATTTTTAGCGGGGGGGTGGGTGGGTATATGTTGCAGGCACAAAGCTCTGGCGCACAATGCACTTAGATCTCACGAGGGTATTAGATAAATTGCGCTACATAAGTGTTAACATTATTTTAATAGAAAATAGGCAAAATGTCGATTTTCTATAGAATATTTTGCTAAAAAGCGTGAGATTTGGTTCTCCACGTGGGAGAGAGGGAGAAGAGGTCCAAAATCTTGAGACTCTCGCCTAATGCGGGAGAGTTGACAGGTATGTATGTCGATTTTCTATAGAATATTTTGCTAAAAAGCGTGAGATTTGGTTCTCCACGTGGGAGAGAGGGAGAAGGGGTCCAAAATCTTGAGACTCTCACCTAATGCGGGAGAGTTGACAGGTATGTATGTCGATTTTCTATAGAATATTTTGCTAAAAAGCGTGAGATTTGGTTCTCCACGTGGGAGAGAGGGAGAAGGGGTCCAAAATCTTGAGACTCTCGCCTAATGCGGGAGAGTTGACAGGTACGCATATGCCTCAGTTATGATTACAAAAAGTTATAATAATGTTGTTGGTGTTGCCTGCTGGCAGGTATTTACTTTGTGTTTTGAGAGCATAAACTTCTGTGATTACTATCTACTATATTGTTAGCTATGCACAAACCCCAGGGGTTGTAACATAAAATGGCAGCCATTCAAATGAAAGGGTAGAATAAGATAAAAAATGAGACTTACAGGAAAAAAGTTTTCCTGCTGCCGATTAAGACAAGATTGGGGTTTTCGTGTTTTGTGCAAATGCATGACCCCCCCCCCCCCCAAAAAAAAAGGGCGAGTTTGTAAACCACGTGTTTTTATTCTTTTTTACTAGTGACAACCCGTTAGAACACAGTAAACTCTTCCAACGGGTTGTCTCTAAAAAGAATAAAAACACGTGGTTTACAAACTCGCCGTTTTTGCCTTCGCGATTGCTTCTATTTTGTTTTTTGCTAAAAATGGTTTAAAAGTGTCAATGACCCATTAAAAAATTGAGTGGGCAGTCATGTTCGGGCTGTGCTAAAGAAGGATAATCAAAATTAGCTCGAATTTCTTTGCTCGAGTTCTTGTTTTCACACCATAAAACCCTCCACCTTTGCGTCCAAATGAGCAAATATAACGTGAGATTGACCTGGCTGTTACCTCAAAACTTGCATTTTCGTGAAGGAACTTGATAATATCCTTCTTGCTCACGGCGTCAGAATTCAACTGTTCGTCTGTGTACTCACGCGTTGGTTCAGCCGCCATTTTGAGAAATGTGTCAAAACGAGGCTGGCCGCGCGTGAAAAAAAAGAAAGAAACCTGGGATAAAAATATTTTTGTAAATTTAAGAATACACCAATGAATAAGAAACAAAGTCAGGCCTGAACTAATGCAATAAGCATAAAATAAAAATAGAGTTAAAATTAGATATCTAAATCATACAAATTTCACCATAATAAGAATGTAATTTAACAAGCCGGGAATCAACATTAAAAACAAGACATGAAAATTTAGTCAGAAATGATATGCTCTCCAATAAATTTTAAGCGTATTCTTATTTTTTAAAGAAGGTTTTGTGTCGTTTTTCTTTTCCGGAGTTTTTGTTATGACGGGATCCCTGTTGTAAAATGCTAGTTTAGTGACAGTAGCATGCTCTAATGTCTGAAACTTGTCAACACAAAATGGCGGCAAACAGAAGAAAGAGTTTGTGTGCGATGTGCTTTCTGTGATAATTTGACGGCTCCTATGAGGTTCGGTGCAGAGTACAACCATACTTAGAGACTCTTAGCTAAAGGGGATGGCCATGGAGAGTCCTAGCGCTTTTCCAGTCTGCAAATTTCCAAAGATTCCCAACGAAGACGACATAGCGGTAAGCGTATCTGATGGTTTGGTTGTACTTAACTTAGTCAAATCTTATCGACCAAACTTACTTTGTTTTGTGTTAAGGACTGGACATATTCTAAAAGAAGAGAAATGCAGGTAAGCTCTTTTCCTACCTTTGTATGTATTCCCTTATTCAAACACTTTTGTTTACTAACAAACTTCTAACTTTTCATCCATCCACCTGTGAAATTTTGACTTGATTCTGCGCAGAATCCGGAGTACATATGAGCTAGCTACACTGTGCTTTGTTCTTAGGTCGCATTGAAAAAAACAATAGGACTTTATCGTCCACACAATTGAGCAGATCTTTATGTTAGATTTGATCAGACTTTTAGGTTTTTAAGAGTTTTAGAAGACTTTGAAGTGAAGGGCTCCGTTCAGAGGGTATGGTATGAAGCATATCTCTAGCAGGGGCCGGTTGCACAAAGCCTGGATAAGTCTTATCTACCGGTTAAATCCTTGTCCAGCGGATATGAGTTATCCGAGTTGCATGATTCGGTTGCACAAAGCCCGGCGAATAAAAGTTATCCAGCGGTTAAAGTTATCCGGGTGATAGAGGTCGGATAAAATCTTATCCACCAAATAAATGTGATGAAAAAACAAAATGACATCTTTCTTTCAAAATTTTTCGTCAGGATTTAGATTAATTTTAGACACAGTGAAAGTTGAAACACATGCAAACTACGAATTTTACAGTTCGTAAATTTACAATTAACTACGAACTTACATGCAGCTCTGTCAGGACTGGAATCAAACTATATTGCCCATTCTGTCTAGAAATGTGACTCCCAAAGACAGGAAGAAGCTAAACACTATCCCCTGTGATCATTCCATGATTTACATGCACTTTGCCTCTATAAACTGTTTGTTTTCTGGCACTTTTAGTAGATTTTTCAACGGTCACCATTTTGTTTGAAGGAAAAACAGCGCGTGCTTTGCATATTTACCATGGAAACGGGAAGCCATTTAGTGGTAAATGATGGCAATTCAGCGGATTGTTATCCAGCCTTCTATCCACGCTTTGTGCAACTGGCCCTTGTACTTTATCATTGTTTTTGGTTACACAGGAGATTGTCCCAGGAATATTCCTAGGTCCATACTCAGCTGCTATGAAGAGCAAGGTATCATTAATAATGATTGATTATCATTAATTATAATTATTGTTATTATTAATATTCATTTCAAAATAGTCAGCTGTAAATAATGCTTTGCTTTTAATCTTTGGGCTATAATAGCCACTAAATTACTCTTTAATTTTAGCTTGAACATCTGAAAAGCCAAGGGATAACACATATTGTCTGTATTCGCCAAAATATCGAGGCAAACTTTGTCAAGCCCAACTTCCCTAATGATTTTCTGTAAGTAAAAAAAAATTACATTATTTGCATTCTAGCAATCACAGTGAGGACACAGAAAGCGGGCCATGCTTTGTCCAATCAGATTCGGTTTGAACACACTGTAAACATTAAAAAAAAAAAAGTTCAGCCAATGAGAAACGCCAGACGTTGTTTATTTGACCTCGTACTTGTAGTCCACTGTGGGAAACACAAACATGTGCGTTTCTCATTGGCTGAACATTTTGTTTTCAAATTGTTTACGGTGTTGAAGCAGAATCTGATTGGTGAAAGTTGTTCAGCATGGCCCCCTTTCTGTGCCCTCACTGTAAGACAGTCCTTTGTGAGCACTCATCTTTTCTATGTAAGATTTAAGATGAACAAAGTTAGAGCAGGGTGTTAGTTATTATTTGGGACAAATTATATATTGTATTTGGTGCAAGGAATGTTGATTAAGTGATGTTCGAGATGGATTAAAATGATTTAAAGTGCCTTTAGAACAATGGAAGGAAGGAAGTAGAACGGTTTAAAACTTCAAAGATAAATACTTATGCTATTGTTGACCTCTCTTTTCGTGTTTTTAGCTACCTTGTGCTAGATGTAGCTGACACAACAACAGAAAATATCATTAGATATTTCCCCCAGGTAGAGTAGCAACACTGGATGTAGCTTACTCTCCATGACTCAATGAAGTCAATGCCAAAACATTTTCAATACCATCTTTGATGAGTGTCCATCAAATACCAGAGATAGTTTATTGTGAAAGTAACAATATTTGGGCTAGTCAACCTGTTGTAACTTGCAAGATGCAATTTAGACTGTTACTCCTACTGTAATTACTGAGAGGGTACAATAAGCTTCAAAGTGACAAAGGGTTATACTTCAAAAGGTTATACTTACTGATGAACTTTAAATCGACTGCTATTTGTCAATGTCACTACACCTTGCAATCTACTTTATACATATTTCTTGTCTTTGGATTCTATAGATTGCTATTTTTCTTATGTACATAACTCAAATAAACTTGGCTTACCTGTAATTCACAGCAGAGAAAGTATAAATGAGTAAATGGTGCCGTTAAGGTTTTTTTTTCTACCTCTCTATATGTACAAAAAACAGAGTTATTGTGGATGCGATTTTCTTAGGTTATCAAACAGATAATAAAACCCAATCATTTGATTGCCTAAGATACATACTATGATATCCCCTAGCTCAGCAGGTTTGTCCATCTCTCTTAGGTAAAAGCTTTTGTAGATGACTGTGTCTCCAAGGGTGGTAAGCTTACCAGCTTTGTATCTTATCCACATCACCTGTATTATCTGTCATTCTTCTACTAAAAGGTTTCATGATAATGTTGCTAATACTGCGTCTTATTGTCTACAACAGGAAAAGTTCTGGTTCATGGCAATGCTGGAATATCCCGCAGGTAAATAAAAAAGAAATTTAAAATGTAATCTTTAAAGGTTCATAGTTTATGTCAATGACTCAATATTGCAATCCTTGAGAAGTACAGTAGTTTTGCCAATAGAACCAATTGTTTTGAATGCTGAGGTATAATATTTTTTGCAAGATGTTATGCATAGCCAGGGTGCACTGCCTGAACAAGTGGGTAATGATTTTTTTGTGATAACTTCAGGGCTTCTTGAATTACGCGGAAAAAAACTCAAAATTACACGGAATTCTTTGCTAAATTACGCGGAAAATTAATCATTACGCAGGATTTTGCAATACATTTTTTTATAAAAATCAAAATTTTGCGGAATTCTTTACTGAATTACGTGGTAAATTACACGGAATATCAACTGTTACATCCAAACTACATTTTGTACCGAAGGAAAGCACGAAATAACTTGAAAAAGGTTTATTTTTGCGCGAAAATATCTTCGGCCAGTTTTCATTGGCTCCTAGCCACCAGCCAATTAAAAAAGGTATTTTATTATTAGTCCTAGGTCTTCGCGGTTTAGCAAAGAACGCCCAGTCATTTTTGTTTTTGAAATTCAGTTTAAAATATCGCACTCTTACAAAGAATATCTGTCATTTTTTACGAGAAATAGAAGTAAGAACCCTAAAAGAACACATCAGCTGTGTACTTAAATGTTTTGTCTTTCAAAACTTAGCTAAATTACGCAGAAAATATGGGAATTTGTGGATTACGCGGATTATGTGGAGAAAGCCAAATTACACGCTTCCGCACTAGCGCGTAATTCCAGAAGCCCTTAACTTGCTCTGGGTGTATGGACAAGAAACTCAAATTATGAAGTGGTTTACAGTATGTCATTCACTGGAGTCTTGTAGAACAACAAAATAATGCTAGTAAAAACACACATGATCTGTTGCATAGAAAGTAGTTTCTATACTGTATGTATAACCAATTTTGCAATGCTTCCTTTGCATAGCACATCAAACTCCTTGAAATCTTGTGATTTTTTTCTATCCCCCCCCCCCCCCCTTAACAGAAGGCCTGCATTTGACTCACCTAAGAGAGTTGTTAAATGACTTTTAGTGCTGCCCTTATGATTGCCTATATCATGGAGACCTATGGACTTGCATACAGGTATGTCTAGCTACCTTTTGTGCCTGTTTATTTGTAATATATATTTTTATATATCAAGTGTAATGCTGCATTTAGCAAATCTTTTAAGTTCATGCTTTCATCATATTCTTTATCAGGGAAGCATTTCTATTTGTGCAGCAGAGAAGATTTTGTATCAACCCAAATGAGGGATTTACCCAGCAGCTTATGGTAATGCATGATTATCATTTCTGACCATTTCCTGTTTCCTAAATTTCCCACCACAACATGTAGGGCCTGTACCTCCCACAACCGCCAAAAGTCCATTTTCAGTTTGCATTAGACATGCCTTTTGTAGACAAATCTCTAAAGCATAAGCAAAAATTAGATAAAAAAGGTCATTAGGTCATTCTAGACAACTCTGGTATGTAAGTCATTCTTTTTTTGTAGTCAAATCTGATAATAAAAGTCCCATGAAGATACTGCAATGGTAGAAAAAAATACCTTTTTGTTAAATATTTTTTTTATAATCAGAAAACTCTCCCCCTCCCCCCCCAAAAAAAAAAAAGGAAAAAGGAAAAAGAAACAAATTAGGTCCACTTTTTCGGATTTCGTATCCCCCGAAGAAAAAATCCTGGCTACAGGCCTGCATGTAACAAGCTAAAATCTCTCCGAAAAAGCTAACACATGCTTTACATATGCTTGATGTGGTTAATTGCCTATTACAGACTGTTATTGAATGATCATTGTTTTCAAGGAAATAACATACATAAATGTATTCTGCTCATGTTTTATTGCTTACCATGTTTGATGTTTGTTGCTAGGAATATGAGCCTATTTATCTAGCTAACTACCAAGCAAAGCAACAAATAGCTAATATGGAGAGCATGGGAAGACCAAATGGTAATGCCTAGTGCACACTAGCGACATAACCACATAACGACATGGGCGTGCGCATTCTGTCTATCCCGACATTGACATAATGACATACTGTAAGAGAAAAAACATAGCGACATAAGAGATAAGCAGGCACTTCCTAAAGTCCTAAAATTTTGTTGTTTCAAAGGCTGTATTTTATTACTCTCGTCTAGGCAGCCATCTCTATTAAGAGACCACTCCTGCCATTTTTCATTGCCAAATGTATTATTCACTGTTGCTTTTACCTTTATTAAGTGGCCAGAAAATCACATTATTGGATTTAAGAAATAGGTTAAGAGTTGATAAAAAATTGATGGAAGACGATTATACAAGCAACCACTTTTACTTAGAAATTTGTAACCGCTATCATTTTAAGGTATAATAATTCTAGTTTTCAATTGAATCATTATAAAGTAGCCACTTTAACAGGGTCATGGGATGGCTGTATAGAATGAACCTGGTATTTTCCCTTGACCTGGTCAAACACATATTCAAGTTCCTTTTGTCCCTCCTGTCACAGGGGGAGTGAAGAGGTCTTACGAAGATGACATGGAGGATGGAAATTGGCAACCGTTATGGTAAGAACCATTTTCTTTCTGCTCTGAGATAGAATTTCTGCTCTTACAAAGAATGCTGCAGCCATGGGAGATGTGATTTGAATTTTTCCTTTTCCAAATTACAGACATCTACTTGCCACTCTTTATGCATCTAAGTTTGGTACAAGATGCATTCACAGCCGGCTGTATTACAAGGCTCTTTAGTATGGTGAAGTGGTGTGTCGTCAAACACTAAAAGATTAAATCAGTTGATGGCCACGCCTGCAGGACTATGTTGTCAAGGGAACAATCACAAACAATGTGTTTTCTTACATTTTTATTTTCTAAATAATAAAATATACCTGATTACAGCCAAAATGGTAGCTTTTAAGCATCAAGTCAACATGACTCCAGGGATTCATTATTTATAGTAAGGGTTTTTAGATCAAATGCTTTTATACAATGACTTGTGTAGCTACTGTACATCCCTAACAAGTGCCATTTACAATGTGGGTATATGATGCTGAGGCTATGGGTTACTAAACTCAATAACCTTGCAAAAGGGTCGGATAAAAAGCGTCAGTTGTGGGACAATTATCTTTATTTGAAACTATAGAGTGATAGTTTACAAATACTGCACAGTTTCTTTTTCTGAAGTTTATAGCCCCACTAAAGCCAAACCTGGTCAGAATGCCAAGGGCTTGACAAATGACAAATATTCTGTTTTACTGTAAGCCCTTTAGATTCTTTATTTTGAAGAGATCTGTAGTTTGTGGATTGTTATTTAAGGCTACTTTCTAATGACCACTCAGATAGCATCAATATAAAGTCAAATAGTATCATATATTTTAATATATTGCCATGCTAAAAATACAGTCTATGTCGAAAACATATATTCCAGGAAATCTCGTTCTTTTCTTTTTTTTTTTCTTTTACTGGAAGTTGTATATGTTGTTTTCCAAAATGCAAAATATTGGTAATAAACAGAGCTTGAAACTTAAATATTTTTTTCTATCTTGTAAACATATTGCACCACCTATAAGAACACATGTATTATATACCAGGGGCCGGTTGCACAAAGCCTGGATATGTTATCTGCCGGATAGGCGCTTCCCACCCGTTAAAAATCCCTATCCAGCGATAGTTATCCGGCGGATAAAATAGCATTGCACAAAGCGTGGATAGAACGCTGGATAACTATCCGCTGAATAGTCGTCATTTACCACTAAATAGCGTCCCGCGCGCTGTTTTTACTTCAAACAAAATGGCGACCGTTGAAAATGCTACAAACAAGCAATTTATCGAGGCAAAGTACATGTAAATCATAAAATGATCAAAGAGGGTAGTGTGTAGCTTCTTCCCAGTGGCAGATCTTGGACATTTAGAAAGGGCGGGTGACCTTTTTGGCATAGTCCATGACCTGTTTCGCCTAGTGCAGTGGCCTGGCTTACTGTCGCGAACATTGCCTGGTTCTCACCCATCGCATACATGGGTGCACATTATACAAGGGTGCACATTATACAAGGGTGCACATTATACAATGGTGCGCATTACACAAGGGTGCACATTATACAAGGGTGCGCATTATACAAGGGTGCGCATTATACAAGTGTGCACATTATACAAGGATGCACATTATACAAGGATGCACATTATACAAGGGTGCGCATTATACAAGGGTGCGCATTATACAAGGGTGCACTTTATGCAAAAGTGCACATTATACAAGGGTGCACATTATACAAGGGTGCGCATTATACAAGGGTGCACATTATACAACGGTGCACATTATACAAGGGTGCGCATTATACAAGGGTGCACATTATACAAGGGTGCGCATTATACAAGGGTGCACATTATACAAGAGTGCGCATTATACAAGGGTGCACATTATACAAGGGTGCACATTATACAAGAGTGCACATTATACAAGGGTGCACATTATACAAGGGTGCGCATTATTCAAGGGTGCGCATTATTCAAGGGTGCACATTATACAAAAGTGCACATTATACAAGGGTGCACATTATACAAGGGTGCACATTATACAAGGATACACATTATACAAGGGTGCACATTATACAAGGGTGCACTTTATACAAAAGTGCACATTATACAAGGGTGCACATTATACAAGGGTGCACATTATACAAGGGTGCACATTATACAAGGATACACATTATACAAGGGTGCGCATTATACAAGGGTGCACATTATACAAAAGTGCACATTATACAAGGGTGCACATTATACAAGGGTGCACATTATACAAGGATACACATTATACAAGGGTGCACATTATACAAGGGTGCACATTATACAAGATTGCACATTATACAAGGGTGCGGATTATACAAGGGTGCGCATTATACAAGGGTGCACATTAAACAAGGGTACACATTATACAAGGGTGCGCATTATACAAGGGTGCACATTATACAAGGATGCGCATTATACAAGGGTGCACATTATACAAGGATGCGCATTATACAAGGGTGCACATTATACAAGGGTGCGCATTATACAAGGGTGCACATTATACAAGGGTGCGCATTATACAAGGGTGCGCATTATACAAGTGTGCACATTATACAAGGATGCACATTATACAAGGATGCACATTATACAAGGGTGCGCATTATACAAGGGTGCGCATTATACAAGGGTGCACATTATACAAGGGTGAACATTATACAAGGATGCACATTATACAAGGGTGAACATTATACAAGGGTGCACATTATACAAGGATGCACATTATACAAGAGTGCGCATTATACAAGGGTGCACTTTATACAAGGGTGCACATTATACAAGGGTGCACATTATACAAGGAAGCACATTATACAAGGGTGCACATTATACATGGGTGCACATTATACAAGGGTGCGCATTATACAAGGGTGCGCATTATACAAGGGTGCACATTATACAAGGGTGCACATTATACAAGGGTGCACTTTATACAAGGGTGCACATTATACATGGGTGCACATTATACAAGGGTGCGCATTATACAAGGGTGCGCATTAAACAAGGGTGCGCATTATACAAGGGTGCACATTATACAAGGGTGCACATTAAACAAGGGTGTACATTATACAAGGGTGCGCATTATACAAGGGTGCACATTATACAAGGGTGCGCATTATACAAGGGTGCACATTATACAAGGATGCGCATTATACAAGGGTGCACATTATACAAAGATGCGCATTATACAAGGGTGCGCATTATACAAAGGTGCGTGTCACATATCTAGATAGTGGTATATAAGATACATAATAGTGTTCATAAGCCTATAATTAACATTGACCATTTTGATAAATTTGTCACAATAAAATTTATTGGTGAATGTATTTTTCCTATGTAAGGTTTATTCTCAACCCTTCTGTAAATTTGCCCAGCAGTTCGTATATTAGTGAATGTGATTGTCCAATGTATGCGCGACCTTCATGTTATTCAGCCCCTGGCTACGAAGAGATCAAATAAACTACTATTATCATTAATGCGCATTTTACATGTGCTTTTAAGATTTGGGTGTACATCTAACACGGGTGCCATTTTACTCGAGTACCAATTTAACCTGGTTATAAAATGTTGTTCAATCTGGTTTTACATGTTCACCAACGTTGCTCACGGATTATGCGCGGATGTGCCTTATACAAGGGCTTTACATGCATTATTACACGGGTGCGGATTATTGCATATTACACTGGCGCGCGTTATGCACAAGTGCACGGCTCGTCTGCGGAGCTACTCTGTTTTTGCCAAGGTGCAAAATTCCACTTTATCCCTATGTCGATTGTTTACCTCTTATTTGCAGTAACAAAACCCTCTCATGGTAGGCGCTTTCTTTAATATACAGTCCGGTTGCGTTCCGTACATGTTAATTCGGCTGATTGTCCCTTGTACCTCAATCTCACCGCTGTAGAAAAACTTGACAAGAGCTTCAAACACACCCCCTGATGGACGGACCTCAAATTGAATTTGATAACTGCACTCATCTTCACGACCTTTGTCTTGGACTCTCATATTTGCCATTTTTTGATGCGCGCTGATGACCTTCTTTAGTTCCAACCGGTGGCATAGTTTTCTTGAAGACGGATTCGTCGCTAGAAGTTCATTAATGTGAGCTAAGGCCTTGCGTGCGGCCTTTACGACTTGGAGATGCGATGTGCTTACCGGAATCCACGTTAAGCACGGACACCACTGCTCGTCAATATGAGCATCTGCACAGGTCCTGTTCAGGGGTAGCCTCCTTAATAAACTAGTGCCATAGGTGTTACTAGTGGTATTACTTGGAAAGTCCATCAAGTCAAGAAATGTTGCATGGAGGTCGTATGGGGAAATAATCACATTCGTGTTCCTTTGAAGGTTTTCCGCCAGCCTGGGAAATTTTTTCTTAAACCACTCAGGAATATACACAGAAAGGAAAGGCATTCGTTCTTCCATTTTCCCCTGATTAGTGAATCGGATCTCTCCAAAGCGCGGCCCGTGATCAGAATTAATAATAAGCAAGGTTTCATTGAATAGATTTTCCACTTTTGCTGTTTTTAAAAACGTTAAGAACTCTAGGTCTGCTGCACTGAGGGTATTTACCCTTCTGTGGCCGATGTCACATAGAAAAGTGTAACCAAACTTCCGTCTCCCGGGGTAAGCCTGAATAAAGCTCTTGAGGTAGTTGAACTGAAGTCTGACCTGGGGCTGTCCTCCACAACATAGTCCAGATGTGGCAAGCCAGAATGGCCTTCCGAAATGATCCGAGGGGGGCTCCTTGAAGCCATTAGCGAAATAATTGAAAGCCCCTGCAAAAACAGGAAGCAACTTCGTTAAAAAAGCTAACAAATCGCCTGGAGACGTCTGTCCTTAGCCTCCTCAGCAGACATCTCAAAGAAAAAGAAAAAAAGAAGAAAAAAACTGATTTGGGTTTCCTGTGGCAAAAAACCGGAAGTGCAAAAAAGGGAGCGCTGCAGTGGAGAAGGGGGATGGGAAAGAGAACTCTTTTTTTCCTCGCCCCATTCTCTATTTTTCCCCTTCTTCTTCTCCTTAGTCTACCTTCTCCCCAATTTTCCACAGGTAACCCGTTATTTCTCTTGTTTTCCTTACAATGCTGAGTTACCTGCCGAGGAGGCTAGGTTACACGAGGCAATTTTCCCTACAAGGTGCAACACCAGGAAATTTCGCGTGTATAAATCAACTTTTGCATCTTGCAATGCGGTATTTCTTGCAAGTTTTAAGAACAGTAGAATTGGATCCTGCAGAACTTTGTAAAAAAAAAAAAACAATTGGTTTCTGTAGCATTAATAAAGAAATGATTTGTAAATGTATATATATGATTGAATCTATGGAATAATTTATTTGTCATTATTACTGAAAGTGTTTGCTAATCTAACAAATCGCCTGGAGACGTCTGTCCTTAGACTCCTCAGCAGACATCTTAAACTTAAAGAAAAAAAGAAGAAAAAACTGATTTGGGTTTCCTGTGGCAAAAAAACGGAAGTGAAAAACAGGAAGCGCTGCAGTGGAGAAGGGGGATGGGAAAGAGAACTATTTTTTCCTCTCCCCATTCTCTCGCTTTTCCTCTCTTATTCTCCTTAGTCTCCCTCCTCCATAAATTTCCACAGGTAACCCGTTCAAAAGTCGTATTTATCCATGAGTCCTATTCAATGCAAATGTGTGCAAATGAAAATGAAACAATCGACTCGATTCGTTTACATGCATTTGCATTGAATTCGGCTCAATGATAATACGACGTTCGAACTAGGCCTAAGAGTGATTAAAGCTAAGTAGGAAAACTAGGCTGAGTTGGAAAACTAGGCTAAGTAGAGAAACTAGACTAAGTAGGAAAACTAGACTAAGTAGGAAAACTAGGCTAAGTAGAAAAACTAGACTAAGTAGGAAAACTAGACTAAGTAGAAAAACTAGGCTAAGTAGGAAAACTAGACTAAGTAGAAAAACTAGACTAAGTAGGAAAACTAGGCTAAGTAGAAAAACTAGACTAAGTAGAAAAACTAGGCTAAGTAGAAAAACTAGACTAAGTAGGAAAACTAGACTAAGTAGAAAAACTAGACTAAGTAGAAAAACTAGACTAAGTAGAAAAACTAGACTAAGTAGGAAAACTAGGCTAAGTAGGAAAACTAGGCTAAGTAGAAAAACTAGACTAAGTAGGAAAACTAGGCTAAGTAGAGAAACTAGACTAAGTAGGAAAACTAGGCTAAGTAGGAAAACTAGACTAAGTAGGAAAACTAGACTAAGTAGAGAAACTACACTAAGTAGGAAAACTAGGCTGAGTAGGAAAACTAGACTAAGTAGGAAAACTAGGCTGAGGAGGAAAACTAGACTAAGTAGGAAAACTAGGCTAAGTAGGAAAACTAGACTAAGTAGGAAAACTAGGCTAAGTAGAAAAACTAGGCTAAGTAGAAAAACTAGACTAAGTAGGAAAACTAGACTAAGTAGGAAAACTAGGCTAAGTAGGAAAACTAGGCTAAGTAGAAAAACTAGACTAAGTAGGAAAACTAGACTAAGTAGAAAAACTAGACTAAGTAGAAAAACTAGGCTGAGTAGGAAAACTAGGCTAAGTAGGAAAACTAGACTAAGTAGAAAAACTAGACTAAGTAGGAAAACTAGACTAAGTAGAAAAACTAGACTAAGTAGGAAAACTAGGCTAAGTAGGAAAACTAGACTAAGTAGAAAAACTAGACTAAGTAGGAAAACTAGACTAAGTAGGAAAACTATACTAAGTAGGAAAACTAGACTAAGTAGAAAAACTAGACTAAGTAGGAAAACTAGACTAAGTAGAAAAACTAGACTAGGTAGGAAAACTAGACTAAGTAGGAAAACTATACTAAGTAGGAAAACTAGACTAAGTAGAAAAACTAGACTAAGTAGGAAAACTAGACTAAGTAGGAAAACTATACTAAGTAGGAAAACTAGACTAAGTAGGAAAACTAGACTAATTAGGAAAACTAGACTAAGTAGAAAAACTAGACTAGGTAGGAAAACTAGACTAAGTAGGAAAACTAGACTAAGTAGGAAAACTAGACTAAGTAGAAAAACTAGACTAAGTAGGAAAACTAGGCTAAGTAGAAAAACTAGACTAAGTAGGAAAACTAGGCTAAGTAGAAAAACTAGACTAAGTAGGAAAACTAGACTAAGTAGAAAAACTAGACTAAGTAGAAAAACTAGACTAAGTAGAAAAACTAGACTAAGTAGAAAAACTAGACTAAGTAGAAAAACTAGGCTAAGTAGGAAAACTAGGCTAAGTAGGAAAACTAGGCTAAGTAGAAAAACTAGACTAAGTAGGAAAACTAGGCTAAGTAGAGAAACTAGACTAAGTAGGAAAACTAGGCTAAGTAGGAAAACTAGACTAAGTAGGAAAACTAGACTAAGTAGAGAAACTAGACTAAGTAGGAAAACTAGGCTGAGTAGGAAAACTAGGCTAAGTAGGAAAACTAGGCTGAGGAGGAAAACTAGACTAAGTAGGAAAACTAGGCTAAGTAGGAAAACTAGACTAAGTAGGAAAACTAGGCTAAGTAGAAAAACTAGGCTAAGTAGAAAAACTAGACTAAGTAGGAAAACTAGACTAAGTAGGAAAACTAGGCTAAGTAGAAAAACTAGACTAAGTAGGAAAACTAGACTAAGTAGAAAAACTAGACTAAGTAGGAAAACTAGGCTAAGTAGGAAAACTAGGCTAAGTAGGAAAACTAGACTAAGTAGAAAAACTAGACTAAGTAGGAAAACTAGACTAAGTAGAAAAACTAGACTAAGTAGGAAAACTAGGCTAAGTAGGAAAACTAGACTAAGTAGAAAAACTAGACTAAGTAGGAAAACTAGACTAAGTAGAAAAACTAGACTAAGTAGGAAAACTAGGCTAAGTAGGAAAACTAGGCTAAGTAGGAAAACTAGACTAAGTAGAAAAACTAGACTAAGTAGGAAAACTAGACTAAGTAGGAAAACTAGACTAAGTAGGAAAACTAGACTAAGTAGGAAAACTAGACTAAGTAGGAAAACTAGGCTAAGTAGGAAAACTAGACTAAGTAGAAAAACTAGGCTAAGTAGAAAAACTAGACTAAGTAGGAAAACTATACTAAGCATGAAAACTAGACTAAGTAGAAAAACTAGACTAAGTAGGAAAACTAGACTAAGTAGAAAAACTAGACTAGGTAGGAAAACTAGACTAAGTAGGAAAACTAGACTAAGTAGGAAAACTAGACTAAGTAGGAAAACTAGGCTAGGTAGGAAAACTAGACTAAGTAGGAAAACTAGACTTAGTAGAAAAACTAGACTAAGTAGGAAAACTAGGCTACGGGCGCGGTTATTTATTACTAGGTGGGGTAAATATGTAGGCGGGGGCTACGTTTTATGGGGCACCGATTTAAAGGGGACACATTTTTTGGGCTATCATTGAAGGAAAGTCTAATTTTTTAGTTGCCGAATTAAAGTCTAGTTTAAATATAATATTGAGCGAGAGAGTCTTTGTTCAGTTTATTATGTTCACAATGTTTCATACTATTGTATATCTAGTCCCATATTGTTTAGGTACCAATCGTATCTATATATAAATAAATGTGATGTTTAGTTGTGGATTGCTACATATATATTTCTCCTCAACCCCCCCTCCCCTTACGGCAAAAAACTTTGCCCTAATCTGATTCGGCCGAAACAGGCTCGCAATATGGCGGGCATTTAAACGATTCCCAGAATGGGCCAGTGCACTCTTCTAAGCTGCTATTATAAGCTTGACCAACCACCCCAACCAGCTTCACCAACCACCATCGTCACCATCACTTGCACCATTACTCACATCATCACCATCACTTGCACAATTTCTCACATCGTCACCATCACTTGCACCATTTCTCACATCATCACCAACACTAACACCATTGTCTATCTCTGTGCCACTCTTAAATTAGAAAGTGAAGATTCATACTTACATTAATCAGAACAAAATCGCCATGCTAGCTGATCTATATTATAATATAGGTTATATTCAGTTACACTCAACAGTATTTTAAGTCTCTGTGGTTTTAAAGACATAGAATTATAAAAAAGTGGAGGTGGTTATGGGGGGTACACATTTTCGGGCCTCGTCTTAGGGGTGGGGTAACGACTTTTGCGCTTTGATTTGAGGGGGGGGGGGGGTGGCAAAGTTTTTTAGCCCAGGGTATTGCAAAAATGCCGACCCCACCCCCCCAGTAATAAATCAAGGCTCCCTAAGAAGATTACGTAGGGAAACTGGACCAAGTAGGAAAACTAGACTAAGTAAGAAAAATTCTAAATAGGAAAACTAGACCAAGTAGGAAAACTAGACTAATTAAGAAAAATTCTAAATAGGAAAACTAGGCTAAGTAGGAAAACTAGCCTAAGTAGGAAAGCAAGACTAAGTAAGAAAAATTCTAAATAGGAAAACTAGGCTAAGTAGGAAAACTAGGCTCATAAATAAACCCCTTAAGTAACTGTGTGTATCCATCCCCACCAGTGTCGTGTCTAGAGATAAAAGCAGGGTGGTGTCCAGAGTTGTTATTCATTGACCAACCAAATCAAATGGGCATCCTTAGCCTCAGATCCATCTAGTGAATGTATAGACATTTTTTCTATTCTAATACACACATAAAATTGTCTCAACAACCAATAAATGTGTTCGTCTCATAAGCACGGATCCCTTTCGGAACACGTTCTGGGCCATTTTGTGTTTAGCCGATGGTTATACATGTCTTGGAAATTCTTCTCACTACAAACGATGGACCTGTTGCTTCGCGAAATGCAAGTATCGACTAAGATGCCGTTTTGTCAATAAAACATTAACAAAGTTAATGTTCGGATCTTTTGTATGAAATTTTAAAGTTTAGTAATTAACTGCAAGATATTATTCTCTGCATTTTTTAGAAGCAAGGAATGTAGTAATTCTTTTGACGATTTTGTTCTTTTTTTTTAAAGAAAATGTCCACAAAGCATATTCAGTGAAATCGGCCCTAGAAGCGCCAATAGGGGACTTACTTTGTTTGATAAAAGAAGGATAACTCCCAACTCGATATGTGTAGTGCAAGATACAGCTAAAAGTCTGCTTAGCAATGACGCGCCTTCGACTGGCTAGGACTTTCTTTCGAAATAAAATCTTAAATCATGTTGACTCACCGAGATGTGAAAAGTCTTCACTGAACATTGTCACAAACCCTTTCTTCTCAAACTTCTTAAACACAAACGGCCACCTATCGACAGTACCATCTGGTTCACTCCATTGCTTGGTATTCTCGTCCCAGGGTCTCCCTGTCAAGACAGCACTCATGTATGGCGCCGTGCCGTCGCCGACGACCGAGAAACCCTTGAACACGTACGACCCGAATTCTTGACTGAGAAAATCATAAGTCTTAGGCAACATCCGCTCAAAGTGAACAGCAGAGGTGCTGTCTAAGGTCATCATCATTATATTCAGCGGTGCGTTGTTATTGAGCATGCGCCGTTCAATCCCGGGTTTCTCCACCACCGAGAGATGAAAGTTTTTCTTTTTTTCTTTGTTCTTTAGAATGGATATGACTTCCCAGAAGTCTTCTTGGACTTGCAGAGACTTAGCTGTCAGGTTAAAGTGCCATGGTGGGCCGTACGTGATAGTATCGTCGTTTTTACCGCGGCGTATTGGACGCGCGTGGAGGCTAGTGACTTGAGGGTCTGGATGAAGGTAAGAACATAATGCCATCATTGTCTAATAAAACCTCTTCCAAATTTACCCAAAGGTATTGCTATGACATTTGAAAGAATAACGAAATGTATAATGAATAACGAAATGTGAAATTGAGTAGCATGTGTAAATGAAGCTGCTTTAAAGCGGCGTTGTCGCCAGTTTATTCCACGTCGATTACGTGACAATCTCCGATGATTTTTAACGGAAAACTCTAAATATGTTTCTAAATTGTAAAAGTAGTGTGTCTATTGGAAGTTACTTTGAGGATGTGACTGATAATTTAGAACGTGTTGACTATGGCTCAGGCTATTTCCTATTTTCGTATGCACATCTATAATACTGGCATTTATGTAATTAGAATCTGTGCAATTCTTAGCAAAACGTAAGGGGCTAGTGACAGATGGATTCTGTGTGTCGGTTGAGGTTTAAGTCGGACCCCCGGAAGTAAACTGGCGCCAATGCCGCTTTAAGCAATCGAAATGATAACAAGCTCTATCAACTAAATGGGTCAAGTTCGATACAAAAATGTAACTCCATAGCTTGTAGGTAAAACTGGATGCTTGCAAGCCATTCTCCGTGATGGAATTTGCTCCTAAATTGTGTGATTTTTGTGAAAGATCTCCGCTGTGAATTGTGTGAAAGAGCTCCGCTCCCTTCACACGGAGGGAAACTTCTGGAAGTTTTTGAATAACAGCAAAAAAACCTGAACAAATGGTTTTTAACCCTGGAGATCGGCACTGAAAGATGTGATTATCCCTGAATGTGATTAACATTCCAGGAATCACCCTTTAGTCACGTGAGTAAAATGTGCCTTAACTATTCCCTAACAGTTTGCAAAAAATCTTTCCCGACACCCATCCTTCCTTACCAAACTCACCTTTTGTCGCATTTTCTCTCATTTGCAGGACGCCATGCTCAAGTTTGGTGTGCAGATGATTGACGTCACAGGTGATTGGTGGCAGCCTCTCTACAAGGTGCATTATCTCCTCATAGTACTTTTGGAGTTTTGGGAGTTTACAGCCGCCGTTTCCAGCAGTCAGGTTGGTCAGCGGTACCGCGCATGTCAAGTCGGTTTTAAGAGCTAAAAAAGAAATAAGCTGTTGGTACACGTATATTTTGCTATGCGACGCGCGCTACCGTGGTCACATTGAACAAAAGCTGAAGAAAAAGAAATAAGCTGTTTGTAAAAGTATACTTTTCTATGCGACGTTCGCTACCGTGGTCACATTGAACAAAAGCTGAAGAAAAAGAAATAAGCTGTTTGTAAAAGTATACTTTGCTATGCGACGTTCGCTACCATGGCCACATTGAACAAAAGCTGAAGAAAAAGAAATAAGTTGTTTGTAAAAGTATACTTTGCTTTGCAAGAATCAAAGTACACATCACACAAACCTGCATTATTTACTACGCCTGTTTCTTAGTTGAAGTTTGATTTAATCATATAGCGCATTTATCGCCACCTTTTGGCTCACAAAACCTTTTGCGTAAAAAATCGAGGTTTTTGGACGGAGGAGGGGGTAATGTCTTATTGGCTCCTGTTTGCCTGTCTCCTCCTCAGGGACGAATTCAGAAAGCCTATAATCAAGACGTTTTAGTCATATTCACATGTAACTTCGAACAGAAGTATCTAAAAAATTATCATTAATACTGAAGAGTGCTTCCACTATTTGGTTGAGATTCAAGCAAAAGCCCTAGATCTCACCATTGATATAGAGGTCAATGTAGCTACGCTTGATGTACAAGCTCCTTTCTTTGCTCTCTGACGGAACACCAAATGAAACCTTCATCCTTGACCAGATTCCTGTCTTGTTGGGCAGCCTGTGGTAAATGAATCCCTTGCAAGATGTGCCGAATCCGTCACATTTATTTGCGATGTCACTAACGTTGTTACGGGACTGGTGGATGAACATATTCCCGATTCCTGGTAAATCAACTCCTGGTACCTAGAAAAAAATTGTGGGGTACGAAAACCGCAAAACCGAGCAGAATAACGCACAAAAACCGCACAGAAAAACGCGAAAACCGCAAAACTGTAAAACCGTCAAAAAAGTCAATAACCGTAAACCGCGCAGTATAGAGAAACCACAATACCGTGGAATTAAATACGAAAAACCGAAAAAACGCGCCAGAGTTAAGGAAAAACCGCATCACCGCAAACCCTTACGCCCCCTCGATATAGACTCCGGAAGATAGGTTTTCATCCCGTTTTTTGGGAGATTAAGGCATCCCAAAGTTCGGATTTGCTCATGCGCAAATCATAATATCATAAAGTTCATAACCCCATTCTTTGTTGTACTTTCGCATACTTGCTCCACAGTGGCTTTCCAATTTTTTTTAAGAAACGCTTGTACAGAAACATATCTCCCGTGGGTGAAACAGCGTATACGAGATGATATACGTACCACTACATAACCAGGTAGCACCGATTCGATAGGGAGTAGGCTAGCGTTGATTATTGGATCTGGTATTTGGTCACCCTGGTAACAAGAACAAACGGGATATACTGATCAGCAGTTTTCATATCAGATGTTGAAAGGTCTGGAGGGAAGGGGGGAGGGATGGGGTTCTCAAGTCGGTAGCAGTGAAAATTACAGCACGTTGACGATAGGAGAGTATATAACGTTATTGCTCATATTAGCACCAAGCTACCAACAAACACCCCGCTTCGAATAAACGCACCCTTTAGCTTCAAAATTATCCAATAAGCGCCCCTTCTTGTGATCTTCCCCCCACCCCTCCGCCACCCCCCCCCCCCCCCCCATGACACACACACAAAAGTATGACCGAACGCCACGCTTGAAGCGCCCATTAAGTTACTCGTTGTATTATTAATCAAGGAAAGAAATGTCCTGATCTATACTATAGGGCTGTTTTCGTTAAATTTCTTACTACTAGGGGGTGCTAGCTGATTTGCCTTGAAATTCAATATTTGAAGTAAAGACAAGTGTAGAACCCACAAAGGTAATCCATGCTTTTTCTAATTGTTTGCAGGCTAGATGTCTGTTTGTCGGGTGTGTGTGTGTGGTGGAGGGGGGGGGGGGGTTGTACGTACTTTGCACACACCCCTAATTACTCTTCTGCTTCGCTCTCACCTTGATGGTTCCCATTTCACTGTATTTGTTATACAAGAAGAGCAGTAGAGCAACTTTTATCAGAGATACTAGAAACAGCACTCGAAGACCAATCCGGAAAGCAGTACACACCATCTTCACCTGGATCCTTCGGTGACAATTTATGGAGGTTATGTAGGCAACAAATGCTCAGTGCTTTGGTTGGCCCGCAACTTCGTCAGTCTCATCAAAATAAACAAAAAAAAGTTTTCGCTTAAGAGCCCATGAGCGCATCACTCCCAGCCCGTTGCTATGATTCTATGCTATAATTGCAAGCACAAAGGCCGTCTAGTTGCATACCAATTAAATACGCCCAAGGGTCTTTAAAATAATTAAGATCATTTATAAGTTGTTGACCAAATGGAATCTGTAAGGCTAGCTCAAATGTCGTATTATCTATTAGCCGTATTCAATGCAAATGTATGCAACTGAATCGTGTCGATTGTTTCCCCTTTATTTGCATACATTTGCATTGAATACGGCTAATACGTTTAAACTTATCATAAAAGTCAGATTTTCTTTGTGCGTTCGTCAAACGATTCCAGTTTTATTATTCTACTACAACAATTGCACGTAATCTCGCTTTCTGATTGGTTGTTAGCTATGCACCGCAGTGATCCTAAATTCCTCAGTTCCTAATCGGGGTCAGGGGGGGGGGTACTTCATAAGATATGCTTAATTGGTAAAATACCTCATTTACCGAGTAAAATCAGCTATTGTCGATGGTAAGGCATTATAAATATATATATATATTTATAAAACTATTTATTGTATTAAACTATTCTTTGTAATTTTCGTGGATTCTAGACTAATGTCTTGTAGAGTATCTTGTCTGGTTTCTAGACGCTTGCAATTTTCTATGTAATATACAAGTGAATAGCTCTAAAGTTTTTCTTTGAATGTCCGTTTCCTAATAGTAAGAATTCTATTTACGAAACACGCGTTTTCAGATCCTACTTAATTTACGCAACAACCCGTAATCAGTTCCTACTTCAGTAAAAATTAAAATTGTTCCTACCTCATTTCAATTTCTACACACAAATCCAAATTCGTACCCTGATTTCTTTACTCAGTTTTATTATACTATGTGTTGTGCATTAAAGTGCGTGTAAAAGGTGTAAACGTTTTTTCTATATAATTAGAAATTACTACTTGCGATCACGAGTAGGAACCAATTAGAAACTGGTCTAAAACATGATGCAAATCTATATGAATTTCGTTAAAAAAAATGAATTCCTCTTTTTTCGGATAATTCTTATTATATCCCGGTGACACCTAACTGTCCGTAATTTTTTAGATCTAAGCGTGACTTCCACTTGGTGGTCTTCACCGTCCACAACATTCGCATATAACATTAGAAGTCATTCTGCAGTTAATCTAGGAACTTATAGCATGAATCTTTGGAAATAGCACTGAGTAATTTTGAGAGAAGGTATCTGAATTGAAGTAGAGACTAGAGTGGTTTCAATCTTAATCTGTGAAACACTAACTATTAGTTGGTGTGTAACAGTGCGTTATATACAAAACAAAACAATAGAGAAATAAAATAATTTACTCGTATTACTATATCTTAACGTGTAGTATGCCACTAACTGTTTCACGGATTAATTGAAATCACTCTATATTGTAATGAGTCGTTGCTTCTTTTAGAATCGCCTTTTGAATGTTTTGCACTAGTAGCTACTAGTAATGACTCTAATAGAAATTCAGCATAAACCGCTAAATAGCGCAAAAATTGATGTAATAACATAGTGTTGGCGTATTTCCAGCCGTAATCTCCAATTCTATACAGAAAATAGCTATTTTTTTTTATATTGAAAATTTACCCCTACCCCCCCTTTACTATTAGGAACTGGGGAGCCAAGAAGTTTTAGGAACCAGGATCGCCGCGGTTAGTTATGCTAAATCAGAGGACAACACGGAATTCGTCATTCGCACAGTCCTTGCAGGTCCACTTGAAGCGAAAGAGATCAATAACCTATCCAACTTCGCGAAATGCTGGTTCTCAACCTTTTCTCTAGTAAATGTATTTTGCATCCGTGGACACTAAAAGTACCGGAAACCTCGGGTTTAGAAGCTAAAGTTTTCAATTTTCGTCGCTTATCTGCGCGCTTTGCAGAAGCCATTTCAAACGAGCGCGCCTTTTGCCGCGCAGCACGACCGGTGGTGGTTAGTTGAACTTGTTCATGTACCGAATCCAAATAATTAGATTCTGCACGGCAGGAGCCGAAAACAAATATCCCATAGTTTTCCGTGGTACATACCGTGGTATATACACCTATTTCAATAAAGGTTGTCAGTGCGAACAGCGAATGGCAATTGCCAAATGGCAGTTCTACGACCGAAAGGTGTCTATGGGTAGTAATTATTTGTAAAAATAAAGGAGATTAATTAACTCAAGCGATGTCAGAACCATATATTAATTACATTAAATGGACAGTCGTGTGTTTTATTTATATTTTTCTGAATTTGGAACAAATATTTTGGGATCCATGGGTCCTTTCGGTCGTAGAACTTTTTGACAATCGCCATTTGCCGTTTGCAATGACAACGTTTTTTGAAATAGGTTTATATCCCATAGTCTTGAGTCTGCCCTGAAGAAGTCTTATTAACGACGAAAATTTGGCAGAGTCGAATTCCAGTTTACCGTGGTATATACGGTCTCGTAAGTTCACAACATTTTGTACATGAGGTGACGAATATTGTGGTGTAAGAGTATATACCACGGAAAGAAATTTGTGACGGGTCAGTTGTTTCAAAGTTAGTAGTACTAACTATGATCGTTTACAGTTCTTTTTTGCCGCGCCGTCAGGACGCAGCTGTTATTATTCTTTCAAATAAAGAAGTACGCAACTGTGTACCGAGTTTCAAATTAAAAAGTAAGCCATTTACCGTACATTCGTGATTTATCGAAAGTAATGATTTCGGTAAAGCATATTTTCTCTTAAACAAGTTCGATATACGAAAAAAAATACTATTCACGGGTTGAAAGCCAATTATGAACAAATGCTGTTGAAAAAAAAAGCTTGGAGAATTTTGCTATAAATTTACAAGATACTATTTAACAGTTAATGCTCGAGCGATATAGCGAAACAGGTTTTTTGTAGTTACACAAATCACATCATCTGTGACGTCGCAAAATCGTGCCAAAATAGCAATTTGTGTTGGGCCTTAAAATCTATTATAAGAATTAAGCAAATGCTTAAATTAATTCAAATGGATTTTTATTTCGTTTGGTTTTACGCTATTGGTGAGAAGGTAAAGCGGAAGGGGGTTCTGACGTCCTGTGGTGTTTAAAACTCATCCAAAACTTACCTTGTTCGTGGCTCCAAGCTGGAAAGAATGAGACTTAAAGTAAAGAGTAAATAACCCATCTCATCTCAACCCAGCCGCTCAACTAACGTCAACATCATCCCTCGTGGCCACGGAAACCCGTCAAAGTCTCTTTTTGATGATTGAAGGCAATTAAAAAAGGAGTAATCATAACAGCAGTAAAAAAAAAAGACCTTCAGGACTTACTAGTTTATGCTTAAAGTGTTTTACAATGAAACATTCTATATTAAGTATTTTGTTTTTGGCACTATAGATTTGTTAGTGTTTGGGAACTACAGTTCACACAAGCGTTTAAGGGGAATCCAAAATCCATGTCTCGTTTGGGAGTAGCGCATAGTCAGACACAAGCTTTGAGGGCGGTTTTTCTGGTTTTGATTGTTTGGTTTGATTTACTACGCGTTATTCCCGAGTTTTGGATTCTGACAGGTCGCGCGACAACGAATTTGACTATAAAGCTGTGCCACAGCCTAGTTCTCCAGGATGCAGCAAAAGAGTGTGCCTCTCTTTGTTTTTGGTTTTGAGGATACATTATTCACAACAGATAGCTTACTTTCGAATGCGTTGTATCGCGTCGCCGCATTTTCAAAACATCGATTTGTTTTTGTCTTTTTGGATTATCTGTTCAGCCAGTCAAATTATTCTAGGCCAATCAGATTCTTGCCATCTTTCGCCTGGTGCAGTGGCCTGGCTTTCTGTCACGACACTGTTTGGTTTTTGTCCAGAGGATAGCCAGGGAAGTGCACAAAGCGGGATTCTGATTGGCTTAGAATGGTTTTACTGACGGAACAGAAAACCAAAACAAATCGTGTTTTGAAAGCGCGGGTCGCGATACAACGGATTCGACAGTAATATATAAAAAGTTATTTTGTCGCCATGCCTCGTGCGCCTTTCTATTTAACGTTCTTCATCATTTGGTTCTTTTCAAACATCAACATTTTTAGGTTATTTAGTTTCTAAAAGATGGTTAGGTGATTTAAAAAAACAAGTTTTTTACACGTGTTTGCGCGTTGCTCATTTGTTTGATGTAGTGGGGTTACGGTTACTATCGACACAAAAATGGGTTCTTGGTAAATATCCAATTCCCTTTTTAAAAATGACTTTGATGAAGACGGCGCCGGAGGAAAACTTCTCTGATAGATTTAAAACGTTCTCCATCAAACTATAACGAGGAAAACGCAAAGTTTTACGGTCAGTTGTGGACGTAAGCGTTATATACGCTTATCACATGCACACGCTAAGACATTTACTGCAAACTATGTGTTTCAATAGTTCTATTCGATGATTAAGCTTGACATTTTTATTTAACACATTGACCCCTCAACCGGCCTGTACCTGCAACCCCACCAAAAATTCATAAATTCAAAATAAACACAACAAGATGAAGATACTCAGGCATTAGTCTAAGGGATAAATGGTCTTGCAGATATGCATCCAACCAAGGTGTTGGCAACTACTCTTAAGCCAAATAATAGCACAGGTTCTTTGACAAATTTCAAACCGAACTAGGAAAGAAAAGCAGAATCATCCCTCTCAATAAAACGCTCAAAATACCACACAAGGGAGAGAGGTCTGCAAACACAGCTCAAGACACAAATAGATACCTTTATTCTGATCTTCCAGGGTAATTTCCATGGCCTCAAAACACAATGTCCACTCCTTGAAGGCTTGTAAAACCACGAAGATGCCTTTACGGATTGCAAAGCATTCTGGGAGATCCAGGGAAAAATTCACGAGGAGAGGGCCAGTCAACACTCCTCTTCCCAAAATAAGATGGTTTTTTATAAGTCTTTTCACCCCGAAGCCAAACAAATCAATTCCAGGTCATACAGACCCAGAATAGCAGTGTAAACAATTTTGGAATCAATTTGGTTTCAGAAAAGACAGCATTTAGGAGAGCTGTGGTGATTCATTAGAAAATTATTTTCTCATCCAGGCAAAGCCAAACAAGAAAAAATCATCATGAAAAGGTAGATCCTTTGCTTGCAAATATCCATACGCAAAGCACTCAATTATGCCCCAACAGAATTCATGATGTCCTGAGACACTTTCCTAATATCCTCATAGCTGTATTTTTTATGAAAAATACAAGCAACCATCAACTTGTGCATGCTTCAGCACAACGACGAGGGATTAAAAGTGAGGACCGCAAAGCACTGTTGGAAAGCTTGGATACCGCTGACTAGGTGCAGCTGTGTTTGACTTTGACGGGCTGTATAAAACTCAGAATAGGGGGGCAAGTATCTGATTTCAGTCTGTTTTTTTGTAAATTAAGCTAAAAAATAGCCAGGAGGCAATGGGTTAATGCTTGAAATACTAAAAGAAACATTTACGGTGAACTTACATTTATTGAATCTGGAAATATGCTTTATGCCCTTAGGGCAGTTTTTGAGACGAAGGCTTGTAGAACCCAGCCGCTTAACTAACGTCAAACAAAGTTGAAAAGCGCGCGTTTTCACGGGAGCGCTTAATACACACGTGAGCATTATACACTTAGGCGCGGTCTTTCGTGTACTGTATGGATACACATTCAGGGTGCGCATTATACAAGGGTGCACATTATACAAGGGTGCACATTATACAAGGGTTCGCGTTATACAAGGGTGCGCATTATACAAGGGTACACATTATAGAAGGGTGTACATTATACAAGGGTGCACATTGTACAAGGGTGCGCATTATACAAATGTGCACATTATACAAGGGTGCACATTATACCAGGGTGCACATTATACAAGGGTGCACATTATACAAGGGTGCACATTATACAAGGGTGCACATTATACAAGGGTGCGCATTATCAAGGTTGCACATTATACAAGGGTGTACATTATACAGGGGTGCGCATTATACAAGGGTGCACATTATACAAGGATGCGCATTATACAAGGGTGCACATTATACAAGGATGCATATTATACAAGGGTGCACATTATACAAGGGTGCATATACAAGGATGCACATTATACAAGGGTGCACATTATACAAGGATACAAATTATACAAGGGTGCACATTATACAAGGGTGCGTATTATACAAGGGACCACATTATACAAGGATGCACATGATACAAGGGTGCACGTTATACAAGGGTGCGTGTCACACATACCTAGATAGTAGTATGTAGATATATAATAGTGTTCATAAGCCTATCGTTAACACTAACCGTTTTGATAAATTTGTCACAATGAAGTTTGTTGGTGAATGTATTCTTCCTATTTAAGGCGTATTTGTAACCCTTCTGTAATTTTGCCCCAGCAGCTCGTATATTAGTTAATGTGATGTATGCGCGACCGTCATGTTGTTCAGTCCCTGGCTGCGAAGCGATCAAATAAACTATTATCATTAATGCGCTCCATGTGCTTTTAGGATTTGGGTATACATAGAACACGGGTGCACATTTTACTGAGTACCCATTTAACCTGGTTATAAAATGTTGTTCAATCTGGTTTTACATGTTCAGCGACGTTGCTCACGGATTATGCGCGGATGTGCCTTATACATAAGGGCTGTACATGCATTATTACACGGGTGCGAATTATTGCATATTACACTGGCGCGCGTTATGCACAAGTGCACGGCTCGTCTGCGGAGCTACTCTGTTTTTGCCAAGGTGCAAAATTCCACTTTATCCCTATATAGATTGTTTACCTCTTATTTGCAGTAACAAAACCCTCTCATGGTTGGCGCTTTCTTCAATATACAGTCCGGTTGTGTTCCGTACATGTTAATTCGGCTGATTGTCCCTTGTACCTCAATCTCACCGCTGTAGAAAAACTTGACAAGAGCTTCAAACACACCCCCTGATGGACGGACCTCAAATTGAATTTGATAACTGCACTCATCTTCACGAGCTTTGTCTTGGACTCTCATATTTGCCATTTTTTGATGCGCGCTGATGACCTTCTTTAGTTCCAACCGGTGGCATAGTTTTCTCGAAGACGGATTCGTCGCTAGAAGTTCATTAATGTGATCTAAGGCCTTGCGTGCGGCCTTTACGACTTGGAGATGCGATGTGCTTACCGGAATCCATGTTAAGCACGGACACCACTGCTCGTCAATATGAGCATCTGCACAGGTCCTGTTCAAGGCTAGCTTCCTTAATAAACTAGTGCCATAGGTGTTACTAGTGGTATTACTTGGAAAGTCCATCAAGTCAAGAAATGTTGCATGGAGGTCGTATGGGGAAATAATCACATTCGTGTTCCTTTGAAGGTTTTCCGCCAGCTTGGGAAATTTTTTCTTAAACCACTCAGGAATATACACAGAAAGGAAAGGCATTCGTTCTTCCATTTTCCCCTGATTAGTAAATCGGATCTCTCCAAAGCGTGGCCCGTGATCAGAATTAATAATAAGCAAGGTTTCATTGAATAGATTTTCCTCTTTTGCTGTTTTTAAAAACGTTAAGAACTCTAGGTCTGCTGCACTGAGGGTATTTACCCTTCTGTGGCCGATGTCACATAGAAAAGTGTAACCAAACTTCCGTCTCCCGGGGTAAGCCTGAATAAAGCTCTTGAGGTAGTTGAACTGAAGTCTGACCTGGGGCTGTCCTCCACAACATAGTCCAGATGTGGCAAGCCAGAATGGCCTTCCGAAATGATCCGAGGGGGGCTCCTTGAAGCCATTAGCGAAATAATTGAAAGCCCCTGCAAAAATAGGAATCAACTTCGTTAAAAAAGCTAACAAATCGCCTGGAGACGTCTGTCCTTAGCCTCCTCAGCAGACATCTCAAAGAAAAAGAAAAAAAGAAGAAAAAAACTGATTTGGGTTTCCTGTGGCAAAAAACCGGAAGTGCAAAAAAGGGAGCGCTGCAGTGGAGAATGGGGATGGGAAAGAGAACTCTTTTTTTCCTCGCCCCATTCTCTATTTTTCCCCTTCTTCTTCTCCTTAGTCTACCTTCTCCCCAATTTTCCACAGGTAACCCGTTATTTCTCTTGTTTTCCTTACAATGCTGAGTTGCCTGCCGAGGAGGCTAGGTTACACGAGGCAATTTTCCCTACAAGGTGCAACACCAGGAAATTTCGCGTGTATAAATCAACTTTTGCATCTTGCAATGCGGTATTTCTTGCAAGTTTTAAGAACAGTAGAATTGGATCCTGCAGAACTTTGTAAAAAAAAAAACAATTGGTTTCTGTAGCATTAATAAAGAAATGATTTGTAAATGTATATATATGATTGAATCTATGGAATAATTTATTTGTCATTATTACTGAAAGTGTTTGCTAATCTAACAAATCGCCTGGAGACGTCTGTCCTTAGACTCCTCAGCAGACATCTTAAACTTAAAGAAAAAAAGAAGAAAAAACTGATTTGGGTTTCCTGTGGCAAAAAAACGGAAGTGAAAAACAGGAAGCGCTGCAGTGGAGAAGGGGAATGGGAAAGAGAACTATTTTTTCCTCTCCCCATTCTCTCGCTTTTCCTCTCTTATTCTCCTTAGTCTCCCTCCTCCATAAATTCCCACAGGTAACCCGTTCAAAAGTCGTATTTATCCATGAGTCCTATTCAATGCAAATGTGTGCAAATGAAAATGAAACAATCGGCTCGATTCGTTTACATGCATTTGCATTGAATTCGGCTCAATGATAATACGACGTTCGAACTAGGCCTAAGAGTGATTAAAGCTAAGTAGGAAAACTAGGCTGAGTTGGAAAACTAGGCTAAGTAGAGAAACTAGACTAAGTAGGAAAACTAGACTAAGTAGGAAAACTAGGCTAAGTAGAAAAACTAGACTAAGTAGGAAAACTAGACTAAGTAGAAAAACTAGGCTAAGTAGGAAAACTAGACTAAGTAGAAAAACTAGACTAAGTAGGAAAACTAGGCTAAGTAGAAAAACTAGACTAAGTAGGAAAACTAGGCTAAGTAGAAAAACTAGACTAAGTAGGAAAACTAGACTAAGTAGAAAAACTAGACTAAGTAGAAAAACTAGACTAAGTAGAAAAACTAGACTAAGTAGGAAAACTAGGCTAAGTAGGAAAACTAGGCTAAGTAGGAAAACTAGGCTAAGTAGAAAAACTAGACTAAGTAGGAAAACTAGGCTAAGTAGAGAAACTAGACTAAGTAGGAAAACTAGGCTAAGTAGGAAAACTGGACTAAGTAGGAAAACTAGACTAAGTAGAGAAACTAGACTAAGTAGGAAAACTAGGCTGAGTAGGAAAACTAGACTAAGTAGGAAAACTAGGCTGAGGAGGAAAACTAGACTAAGTAGGAAAACTAGGCTAAGTAGGAAAACTAGACTAAGTAGGAAAACTAGGCTAAGTAGAAAAACTAGGCTAAGTAGAAAAACTAGACTAAGTAGGAAAACTAGACTAAGTAGGAAAACTAGGCTAAGTAGAAAAACTAGACTAAGTAGGAAAGCTAGACTAAGTAGAAAAACTAGACTAAGTAGGAAAACTAGGCTAAGTAGGAAAACTAGGCTAAGTAGGAAAACTAGACTAAGTAGAAAAACTAGACTAAGTAGGAAAACTAGACTAAGTAGAAAAACTAGACTAAGTAGGAAAACTAGGCTAAGTAGGAAAACTAGGCTAAGTAGGAAAACTAGGCTAAGTAGGAAAACTAGACTAAGTAGAAAAACTAGACTAAGTAGGAAAACTAGGCTAAGTAGGAAAACTAGGCTAAGTAGGAAAACTAGACTAAGTAGAAAAACTAGACTAAGTAGGAAAACTAGACTAAGTAGGAAAACTAGACTAAGTAGGAAAACTAGACTAAGTAGGAAAACTAGGCTAAGTAGGAAAACTAGGCTAAGTAGGAAAACTAGACTAAGTAGAAAAACTAGGCTAAGTAGAAAAACTAGACTAAGTAGGAAAACTATACTAAGTAGGAAAACTAGACTAAGTAGAAAAACTAGACTAAGTAGGAAAACTAGGCTAAGTAGGAAAACTAGGCTAAGTAGGAAAACTAGGCTAAGTAGGAAAACTAGGCTAAGTAGGAAAACTAGACTAAGTAGAAAAACTAGACTAAGTAGGAAAACTAGGCTAAGTAGGAAAACTAGGCTAAGTAGGAAAACTAGACTAAGTAGAAAAACTAGACTAAGTAGGAAAACTAGACTAAGTAGGAAAACTAGACTAAGTAGGAAAACTAGACTAAGTAGGAAAACTAGACTAAGTAGAAAAACTAGGCTAAGTAGGAAAACTAGACTAAGTAGAAAAACTAGGCTAAGTAGAAAAACTAGACTAAGTAGGAAAACTATACTAAGTAGGAAAACTAGACTAAGTAGAAAAACTAGACTAAGTAGGAAAACTACACTAAGTAGAAAAACTAGACTAGGTAGGAAAACTAGACTAAGTAGGAAAACTAGACTAAGTAGGAAAACTAGGCTGAGTAGAAAAACTAGACTAAGTAGGAAAACTAGACTAAGTAGAAAAACTAGACTAAGTAGGAAAACTAGGCTACGGGCGCGGTTATTTATTACTAGGTGGGGCAAATATGTAGGCGGGGGCTACGTTTTATGGGGCACCGATTTAAAGGGGACACATTTTTTTGGGCTATCATTGAAGGAAAGTCTAATTTTTTAGTTGCCGAATTAAAGTCTAGTTTAAATATAATATTGAGCGAGAGAGTCTTTGTTCAATTTATTATGTTCACAATGTTTCATACTATTGTATATCTAGTCCCATATTGTTTAGGTACCAATCGTATCTATATATAAATAAATGTGATGTTTAGTTGTGGATTGCTACATATATATTTCTCCTCAACCCCCCCTCCCCTTACGGCAAAAAACTTTGCCCTAATCTGATTCGGCCGAAACAGGCTCGCAATATGGCGGGCATTTAAACGATTCCCAGAATGGGCCAGTGCAGTCTTCTAAGCTGCTATTATAAGCTTGACCAACCACCCCAACCAGCTTCACCAACCACCATCGTCACCATCACTTGCACCATTACTCAAATCATCACCATCACTTGAACAATTTCTCACATCGTCACCATCACTTGCACCATTTCTCACATCATCACCAACACTAACACCATTGTCTATCTCTGTGCCACTCTTAAATTAGAAAGTGAAGATTCATACTTACATTAATCAGAACAAAATCGCCATGCTAGCTGATCTATATTATAATATAGGTTATATTCAGTTACACTCAACAGTATTTTAAGTCTCTGTGGTTTTAAAGACATAGAATTATAAAAAAGTGGAGGTGGTTATGGGGGGTACACATTTTAAGGCCTCGTCTTAGGGGTGGGGTAACGATTTTTGCGCTTTGATTTGAGGGGGGGGGGGGTGGCAAAGTTTTTTAGCCCAGGGTATTGCAAAAATGCCGACCCCACCCCCCCAGTAATAAATCAAGGCTCCCTAAGAAGATTACGTAGGGAAACTAGACCAAGTAGGAAAACTAGCCTAAGTAGGAAAGCAAGACTAAGTAAGAAAAATTCTAAATAGGAAAACTAGGCTAAGTAGGAAAACTAGACTAAGTAGGAAAACTAGCCTAAGTAGGAAAGCAAGACTAAGTAAGAAAAATTCTAAATAGGAAAACTAGGCTAAGTAGGAAAACTAGACTAAGTAGGAAAACTAGACTAAGTAAGAAAAATTCTAAATAGGAAAACTAGGCTAAGTAGGAAAACTAGACTAAGTAGGAAAGCAAGACTAAGTAAGAAAAATTCTAAATAGGAAAACTAGGCTAAGTAGAAAAACTAGGCTCATAAATAAACCCCTTAAGTAACTGTGTGTATCCATCCCCACCAGTGTCGTGTCTAGAGATAAAAGCAGGGTGGGGTCCAGAGTTGTTATTCATTGACCAATCAAATCAAATGGGCATCCTTAGCCTCAGATCCATCTAGTGAATGGATAGACAATTTTTCTATTCTAATTCACACATAAAATTGTCTCAACAACCAATAAATGTGTTCGTCTCATAAGCACGGATCCCTTTCGGAACACGTTCTGGGCCATTTTGTGTTTAGCCGATGGTTATACATGTCTTGGAAATTCTTCTCACTACAAACGATGGACCTGTTGCTTCGCGAAATGCAAGTATCGACTAAGATGCCGTTTTGTCAATAAAACATTAACAAAGTTAATGTTCGGATCTTTTGTATGAAATTTTAAAGTTTAGTAATTAACTGCAAGACATTATTCTCTGCATTTTTTAGAAGCAAGGAATGTAGTAATTCTTTTGACGATTTTGTTCTTTTTTTTTTTAAAGAAAATGTCCACAAAGCATATTCAGTGAAATCGGCCCTAGAAGCGCCAAAAGGGGACTTACTTTGTTTGATGAATTAGTCCAAGCAATAAAAAAAGGGTAACTCCCAACCCGATATGTGTAGTGCAAGATACAGCTAAAAGTCTGCTTAGCAATGACGCGCCTTCGACTGGCTAGGACTTTCTTTCGAAATAAAATCTTAAATCATGTTGACTCACCGAGATGTGAAAAGTCTTCACTGAACATTGTCACAAACCCTTTCTTCTCAAACTTCTTAAACACAAACGGCCACCTATCGACAGTACCATCTGGTTCACTCCATTGCTTGGTATTCTCGTCCCAGGGTCTCCCTGTCAAGACAGCACTCATGTATGGCGCCGTGCCGTCGCCGACGACCGAGAAACCCTTGAACACGTACGACCCGAATTCTTGACTGAGAAAATCATAAGTCTTAGGCAACATCCGCTCAAAGTGAACAGCAGAGGTGCTGTCTAAGGTCATCATCATTATATTCAGCGGTGCGTTGTTATTGAGCATGCGCCGTTCAATCCCGGGTTTCTCCACCACCGAGAGATGAAAGTTTTTATTTTCTTCTTTGTTCTTTAGAATGGATATGACTTCCCAGAAGTCTTCTTGGACTTGCAGAGACTTAGCTGTCAGGTTAAAGTGCCATGGTGGGCCGTACGTGATAGTATCGTCGTTTTTACCGCGGCGTATTGGACGCGCGTGGAGGCTAGTGACTTGAGGGTCTGGATGAAGGTAAGAACATAATGCCATCATTGTCTAATAAAACCTCTTCCAAATTTACCCAAAGGTATTGCTATGACATTTGAAAGAATAACGAAATGTATAATGAATAACGAAATGTGAAATTGAGTAGCATGTGTAAATGAAGCTGCTTTAAAGCGGCGTTGTCGCCAGTTTATTCCACGTCGGTTACGTGACAATCTCCGATGATTTTTAACGGAAAACTCTAAATATGTTTCTAAATTGTAAAAGTAGTGTGTCTATTGGAAGTTACTTTGAGGATGTGACTGATAATTTAGAACGTGTTGACTATGGCTCAGGCTATTTCCTATTTTCGTATGCACATCTATAAAACTGGCATTTATGTAATTAGAATCTGTGCAATTCTTAGCAAAAGGGGCTAGTGACAGATGGATTCTGTGTGTCGGTTGAGGTTTAAGTCGGACCCCCGGAAGTAAACTGGCGCCAATGCCGCTTTAAGCAATCGAAATGATAACAAGCTCTATCAACTAAATGGGTCAAGTTCGATACAAAAATGTAACTCCATAGCTTGTAGGTAAAACTGGATGCTTGCAAGCCATTCTCCGTGATGCAATTTGCTCGTAAATTGTGTGATTTTTGTGAAAGATCTCCGCTGTGAATTGTGTGAAAGAGCTCCGCTCCCTTCACACGGAGGGAAACTTCTTGAAGTTTTTGAATAACAGCAAAAAAACCTGAACAAAGGGTTTTTAACCCTGGAGATCGGCACTGAAAGATGTGATTATCCCTGAATGTGATTAACATTCCAGGAATCACCCTTTAGTCACGTGAGTAAAATGTGCCTTAACTATTCCCTAACAGTTTGCAAAAAATCTTTCCCGACACCCATCCTTCCTTACCAAACTCACCTTTTGTCGCATTCTCTCTCATTTGCAGGACGCCATGCTCAAGTTTGGTGTGCAGATGATTGACGTCACAGGTGATTGGTGGCAGCCTCTTTACAAGGTGCATTATCTCCTCATAGTACTTTTGGAGTTTTGGGAGTTTACAGCCGCCGTTTCCAGCAGTCAGGTTGGTCAGCGGTACCGCGCATGTCAAGTCGGTTTTAAGAGCTAAAAAAGAAATAAGCTGTTGGTACACGTATATTTTGCTATGCGACGCGAGCTACCGTGGTCACATTGAACAAAAGCTGTAGAAATAAGCTGTTTGTAAAAGTATACTTTGCTATGCGACGTTCGCTACCATGGCCACATTGAACAAAAGCTGAAGAAAAAGAAATAAGCTGTTTGTAAAAGTATACTTTGCTATGCGACGGCCACATTGAAAAAGACAGTTAGCCAGTTTTAAGGTGCATGAATCAAAGTACACATCACACAAACCTGCATTCTCTACTACGCCTGTTTCTTAGTTAAAGTTTGATTTAATCATAAAGCGCCACCTTTTGGCTCACTTCACAAAACCTTTTATTAAGGTGCGAGGAAAATCGAGAAGGTTTTAGGACTGAGGAGGGGGTAATGTCTTATTGGCTCCTGTTTCCTTGTCTCCTCAGAGACGAATTCAGAAGCTTATAATCAAGACGCATTGATCATATTCATATGTAACTTTGAGAAGTATTTCAAAAATTATCATTACTACTGAAGAGTGCTTCCACTATTTGGTTAAGTTTCAAGCAAAAGCCCTAGATCTCACCATTGATATAGAGGTCAATGTAGCTACGCTTGATGTACAAGCTCTTTTCTTTGCTCTCTGACGGAACACCAAATGAAATCTTCATCCTTGACCAGATGCCTGTCTTGTTGGGCAGCCTGTGGTAAGTGAATCCCTTGCAAGATGTGCCGTATCCGTCACATTCTTTGGCGATGTCACTAACGTTGTTACGGGACTGGTAGCCGTAATTCCTGGTAAATCAACTCCTGGTACCTGAAAAAATTGGGGATACGAATACTGGAAAACCGCGCAGAATAACCCACAGAAACCGCACAGAAAAACGCCAAAACCGTCAAAAAGTCAATAACCGTAAACCTCGCAGTATAGAGAAACCACAATACCGTGGAATTAAATACGTAAAACCGAAAAAACGCGCCAGAGTTAAGGCAAAACCGCATCACCGCAAACCCTTACGCCCCCCTCGATATAGACTCATGAAGATAGGTTTTCATCCCGTTACTCGGACGATTAAGGCTTCGCAAAGTTCGGATTTGCTCATGCTCAAATCATAATATACATAACTTAAATGACTCTTCATAACCCCATTCTTTGTGGTACTTTTGCATACTTGCTTTCCAATTTTGTTAAGAAACGCTTGTACAGAAACATATCTCCCGTGGGTGAAACAGCGTATACGAGTTGATATACGTACCACTACATAACCAGGTAGCACTGATTCGATAGGGAGTAGGCTAGCGTTGATTATGGGATCTGGTATTTGGTCACCCTGGTAACAAGAACAAACAGATATACTGATCATCAGCTGTCATCTGATAGATGTTGAAAGGTCTGGAGGGAAAGGGGAGGAGGGGGGAGGGGGGATGGAGGGAAGGGGGGGGGTGGGTCCCCAAGTCGGAAGTTGTTAAAATTACAGTATGATGACGATAAAAGAGTATATAACGTTATTGCTCATATTAGCACCAAGCTACCAACAAACACCCCGCTTCGAATAAACGCACCCTTTAGCTTCAAAATTATCCAATAAGCGCCCCTTCTTGTGATCATCCACCACCCCTCCGCCAGCCCCCCCCCCCCCCCCCCCCCTTCCCCATGACACACACACAAAAGTATGACCGAACGCCATGCTTGAAGCGCCAGTAAGTTACTCGTTGTATTATCAATCAACGAAAGAAATGTCCTGATCTATATTTTAGGGCTGTTTTCGTTGAATTTCTTACTACTAAGAGGGGCTGGCTGATTTGCTTTGAAATTCAATATTTGAAGTAAAGACAAGTGTAGAACCCACAAACATATCAAGAAAATTTAGCCAAAAATTGTCATTTTTCCAAACGCGGTCACTTCCATACAAGGAAACAAATATATTCCTTATTTGGAAAAACTGTAAGATTCTTGTCATTTTTAAGGTTGCCACACCGCAGGTGCTTCGTAAACTTAAAGGCGCATTGTCACTAGTTTACTTCCGGTCGATTACGTAACAATATCCGATGATTTTTAAAGGAAAACGCAAAAATATTTCAAAATATTGAAAGCAGTGTGTCTATTGGAAGTTTCTTAGAGGATGTGATTGATAATTTAGAGCGGACGGCCTGTTAAATATCTCGGATTCTAATATATTCTTTTGTCTTTTAACGGTTGAGGTTTCCGTCGGACCTCCGGAAGTAAACTGGTGACAATGCGGCTTTAATGATTTGTAATCAGAAGAGAAAAAGAGTGACTGTGATCTTTTTTGGTCAATGGAGAAAGTATCTGAGATGAAACTTAGATTCCTCGGTACCAGTCCCTCAAAACGACAACGTTTTCTTCATATGGGTAATAAATGCCCCATAAGTTAAAAAAAGTTGCTCACAAATGTAATAAACCCACAATTGTAATAAGAAGTTGCCCACAAATGTAATAAACCCACAATTGTAATAAGAATTTGCCCACAAATGTAATAAATATACAATGTCATGTAGAGATTCAGGTACTGCCTAAAAGCCAAGCACGCTTCGAATACCCTGCCTTCGTCGATGACTGCATAATAGTGACCATAACGATTTACAAATCTCCCAATTGTCTGTTTATGTGAAATCCGTTTTGAACTTGGCATCATAGCAGAAATATGTTGACTTACACCATTGAAAGGTAGTACGAGGAGTAACTAGTTCTCTAAGTTTATGAATGTTGTAACTATCAGAAATGGCGGATTTACTACAAGTGTGGGTATCAAAGCAGAATTTTATAAGAATCTTAAAAGACTCTCATGAATATTACACAGTTACTCTGCTCTTATCAGATGTCTTAAGAATTGGTATATTAGTTCTGCAATTTTTCTGAATTTTACAGTCATATAGACGAACCCAGTGGACCAAAATTAATTGAAAGTATATTTTTAGCTGAATATCCTTAATGCACGTTGTAGACGTGTCTTTAACAGCGCCCCCCAGAGCTATCGGAAAATTCTCCTCCCCTTCCACCCCACTACCCAACCCGAAATTCTGGACCACTTGGTACCTCTTGGTACATTTGTGGGCATTATTTCATTTGTGGGCTCTACAAAGGTCTCAGAATCCTGAATAAATAAATCAAAAACGCAGGTTAGTCTGCGTAGCAAGCACAAAGGGCTGGGGCAGATGAAGGATAGACCCCGCTTGCGAGAACACGATGGAGCGAATGTAGCGCGCGAGCTGTTTTTTTTTTTTTTTTTTCTGGGGGGGGGGGGGGGGGGGTGTCGACATACCTGCCTCATTCGCGAGGGGCTGACTTAGAATATCGCTGACTCCTTTTTAGTAAGTGCGTCAGACAGGAATAGACACGAATAAAGACAATATGAGTTACTGTAAGGGATAGAAAGGAACTCCAATTGCACATAGGATGGTGTACTGGACGGAATACACAGATAAAAAGGACTCGATAGGAGAGGTAGCAGTCGGTAGAAACTCATGTCCTGCTTATTTGATGGAGGCAATTTGTATGCAAGTTGACGCCCAACGAAGGCAAAGCGACTGTTCATAACATTTGCTATCTTGAATAACATAGCTTATTTTTTAATTGTTATAGAAGTTTTTTTGTATTCCTTTAGTTATCCATGCTTTTCCTAGTTGTTCTAGTTTACGCTAAGTGATAATTTTTATGGGATTGTGCTTCTCTGCGCTTAGAGATAATTTTTATGGGATTGTGCTTCTTTACGCTTAGAGATTTTTTTTTTATGTGATTGTGCTTGTTTATATGCGGTTACTTTAAAAAAAAATCCTTACCTCTTCCTAGCGCGCGCGCCTCGCCTCGCCCCTGCCTCTCTTCTTTCCAAACCCTTTAGACTAGCTACGCAGGCTAGATATCTGTTTGTCGGGTGTGTGTGTGTGGGGGGGGGGGGGGGGGGGGAGCTGTACGCATTTTGCACACACCCCTAATTACTCTTCTGCTTCGCTCTCACCTTGATGGTTCCCATTTCACTGTATTTGTTATACAAGAAGAGCAGTAGAGCAACTTTTATCAGAGATACTAGAAACAGCACTCGAAGACCAATCCGGAAAGCAGTACACACCATCTTCACCTGGATCCTTCGGTGACGGTTTATGGAGGTTATGTGGCCAACAAATGCTCAGTGCTTTGGTTGGCCCGCAACTTCGTCAGTCTCATCAAAATAAACAAAAAATAGTGATTATATCACTCTCAGCCTGTTGCTATGATTCTATGCTATAATTGCAAGCACAAAGACCGCCTAGTTGCATACCAATTAGATACGCCCAAGGGTCTTAAAAATAATTAAGATCATTTATAAGTCTTGACCAAATGGAATCTGTAAGGCTAAGTTCAAACGTCGTATTATGCATGAGCCGTATTCAATGCAAATGTATGCAAATGAATCGTGTCGATTGTTTCCCCTTCATTTGCATACATTTGCATTGAATACAACTCATGGATAATACGACACTGTAGTTAGTAGTACTAAAAGTCGTACTAAAAGCACGACTGGTGGTTAGTTGAACTTGTTCATGTACCGAATCCAAATAATTAGATTCGGCACGGCAGGAGCCGAAAACAAATTTTCCGTGGTATATACCGTGGTATATATATCCCATAATTTTCCGTGGTATATACGGTCTCGTAAAGTTCACAACATTTTGTACATGAGGTGACGAATATTGTGGAGTAAGAGTACATGCCACGGAAACAATAGGAAATTTGTTAAATGAATCTTTGACGGATCAGTTGTTTCAAAGTTAGTAGTACTAACTATTACTGCGTCAGGACGCAGCTGTTATTATTCTTTCAAATAAAAAAGTACGCAACTGTGTACCGAGTTTTAAAATAAAAAGCAATCCATTTACCTCACATTCGTGATTTATCGAAAGTGATGATTTCGGTAAAACATATTTTCTCTTAAACAAGTTTGATATACTAAAAAAATACTGTTCACGGGTTGGAAGCCAATTATGAACAAATGCTGTTGAAATAGCATGGAGAATTTTGCTATAAATTTACAAGATACTATTTACGTAATATTTAACAGTTAATGCTCGAGCGATAAAGCGAAACAGGTTTTTTGTAGTTTCACAAATCACATCGTTTGTGACGTCGCAAAATCGTGCCAAAATAGTAATCTGTGTTGGGCCGTGAAATCTATTATAAGAATTAAGCAAATGCTTAAATTAATTCAAAGGGATTTTTATTTCGTTTGGTTTTACGCTATTGGTGAGAAGGTAAAGCGGAAGGGGGTTCTGACGTCCTGTGGTGTTTAAAACTCATCCAAAACTTACCTTGTTCGTGGCTCCAAGCTGGAAAGAATGAGACTTAACTCTTAAAGCAAGGAGTAAATAACCCACTATCATCTCTCGTGACCACGGAAACCCGTCAAAGTCTCTTTTTGATGATTAAAGGCGATTAAAAATAAGGAATAATCATAACAGCAGCAAAAAAAAAAAAAAAAAAAAAAAACACCTTCAGGACTTGTAACTAGTTTATGCTTAAAGTGTTTTACAATGAAACGTTCTATATCAAGTATTTTGTTTTTGGCACTACACATTTGTTAGTGATTGGGAACTACAGTTCACACAAGCGTTTAAGGAATTTATATTTTTTAAAGAACTTTGTTTTTCAGTTTAAAATTTACAAATTTCAACCTATTTTTCACACTCATTTGTCTTGAATAAGTTTGTCTTTGCTTTGATTTGTTTGACAAATAGCATGTTTGCTGTGGGTATTCCGCCTCTTACAGCTAAATTCGTTGTTGCGCGACCTTGGCGAATCCAAAATCCATGTCTCGTTTGGGATTAGCGCATATTCAGACACAAGCTTTGAGGGCGGTTTTTCTGGTTTTGATTTTTTGGTTTGATTGACTACGCGTTATTCCCAAACGAGTTTTGGATTCTGACAGGTCGCGCAACAACAAATTTGACTATATATTCATAGGTTATTTCACGGTTGGTGAGCGCGTACGATTTTTATTCACGAGTTGTGTAAAACAAACGAACGAGCGCAGCGACTTATTTATTATATACATACCGAGATTTAAAATAAGCGAAAAGAACTTTCAGATATAAAACATATCTTTATTTTTTTTTTCTTTCAAAGGAAAATTTGCACGGTCGGCAAGGAAGCCGAGTGAATAAACGAGTGAATAAAAACTGTACAAACCACTTTCCATGCTGTATTTTGTTTATTGTATACATACTGAGAAATTTATAATAAGCTTATTACATAACATTTAATTAGACTTGGTTGCAGAGGCTCCTAGGTTTGTGCTGTTCGTCTGTTCAGTTGAAGACAGACAGAAATTTACATTGAAATGTATCTGTCTCGCTTATGTTACGCACGAGACTGATGTTAGGTAGCGTTTTAACAGCCTTACATCTCGCTCGGTTTTTCCCTTTGTATTCTTGTTTTCAAGACTTTCTACATAATCCTCTACAGTGTCATTGAGAGTAGCAAATCTATTGTCTTCTTTGTAATTTCGTTTTCCTGTCCGTCTATGAACTCTTCTATTGACGAATCTAGGCTCTGAAAACGGGTAGTCGACTGATTTGAAGCCATCTTACTAAAGAAAAAAGGAATGGCGAGCGAACTAAGACACACCAAGGAGTTTCGAGCGCTTTTCACTAGTGGAAAAAATCGTACGACGAATCAGTTGGCTTCTCTAGCGCGAAGAGACTAGTTTTATCAAAATGGTTTTTGGCGCGTAAATCTCGCTATGTATATAATAGAATGAGTTATTTTGTCGCCATGCCTTTTGCGCCTTTCTATTTAACATTCTTCATCGTTTGGTTCTTATCAAATATCAACATGTTTTAGGTTTTAGGTTACGTTATATTGAAAAACAAACAACTAGTTTCTTACACGTGTTTGCGCGTGGCTCATTTGTTTGATGTAGTGGGGTTACGGTTACTATCGACACAAAAATGGGTTCTTGGTAAATATCCAATTCCCTTTTTAAAAATGACTTTGATGAAGACGGCGCCGGAGGAAAACTTCTCTGATAGATTTAAAACGTTCTCCATCAAACTATAACGAGGAAAACGCAAAGTTTTACGGTCAGTTGTGGACGTAAGCGTTATATACGCTTATCACATACACACGCTGAGACATTTACTGAAAACTATGTGTTGCAATAGTTCTATTCGATGATCAAGCTTGACATTTTTATTTAATGCATGAAATACTAAAAGAAACATTTACGGCGAACTTCAATTTATCGAATCTGAAAATATGCTTTATGCCCTTAGAGCAGTTTTTGAGACGACGGCTTGTAGAATCCAGCCGCTCAACTAACGTCAAACAAAGTTACAAAGCGCGCGTTTTTCACGCGAGCGCTTTATACACACGTGAGAATTATACACTTAGGCGCGGTCTTTCGTGTACTGTATGGATACACATTTAGGGTGCGCATTATACAAGGGTGCACATTATACAAGGGTGCACATTATACAAGGATGCACATTATACAAGGGTGCGCATTATACAAGGGTGCACATTATACAAGGGTGCACATTATACAAGGGTGCACATTATACAAGGGTGCGCATTATACAATACAGGTACCAAATTACTGGAAGATGCAACTACAAATCTTTGTGAATACAAATATTTCAATTCACTATCCTTTTCCTACTTCAGTCTAACAGCACAGTTATATCATTCTTCAATGTTAACCTCCCAGTTAACCCAGACAAAGTTAGCATAGATAAGAAAAGAGAAATCACATTTGACAGCACCATTAGGGAGGGGAAGGGCTTCTAAAATAGTCAGATGGTGTTGTTTGTCCTATCTTAAGGTATGAAATTATGCTAACTGCTTTTAATTAAGGAGTGTTCAAAATGCTTAGAAAAATTGCTGACCACACCCAAAGTGTTATCCCTTAAGGTTGAGATCGATCATCCCCTTCTGTTTTTGTGGGAGTCTCTTTGGGTAAATGGGAATGGTAAACAGCAATTTTACCCAATAGCAGATATGACTTTAATGTATCTATTTTATAATATCTTAAATGCACAAAGGATGCTGAATAGCAAATCAAATCATTGCTACTCAAAAAAAAAAAAAAGGAAAAAGAAATCAATTTTGTTTATTTTAATTGCTAAAACTTTTGGGCAGTATCAACCAAATATCAAAAATATTTTTCAAAGGGGAAGAATGCAGATTGAATGAAAAGGAAAAATATATTTTAAAGGAAAGAAAGGAAAGCTAAATATTTTGCTAAATATGCTGCTCATCATCCATGTCTTCATACAGTCTCACATCATGGCTTTTGGGCATTAATAGTTCACCTGAATCAGAAAAAAAATCGTTCGTTGTTATTTCAATTTTCTAATTTTCTTAAAACATGAGAACAAACGTAGAGGGAAACAAATAATTAGATTAGTATCATTACCAAACAGAAACAGACCACTATTGGCTTTATATGAGAAAGAAAGAGAGACATTTTGACGTTTTTAGGTATTTACCATAATATTTTGGACAAAAACAGCATAGACAGGAGAAAAAAAGAGAAAAAAGATTTTGCAAGGATGATTGTGAAATGCTTTTTGCTTTTCCTCACACATTTGCCAATAAATAGCAAATAAATTCTCAAATGATCCATAGTTTTACCAACACAACTGTGTATACACGAGTCATCAAGGTCGTTCTTACCTGAGCTAGATAGATAAGTCTTGATTTGTAGATGTATTTTTCTTATTTGTATTGAGGAAAAGTTTCTTTAACGATTATAACAGAACTGGGAAGCCGTTTTAGTGCGCGCCAAAATAGCATCCAATCAGCGTTCAAGAAATTGATCTCCCAGCCAATAAAAAACATAGTGGAAGCAAGATGATTGAATAGTGACACCGGGAAAATCAGAGAAGTTAAAACGACGAAAATCGTTTTGTTTGAAGATTATTACACTGTCAACTCTCCCGCATTAGGCGGGAGTCTCAAGATTTTGGACCCCTTCTCCCGCTCTCTCGCGTTGAACACCAAATCTCCCGCTTTTTAGCGATTTTTATCGCTTTCGAAAAATTATTTTATAGAAAATCGTAATTTTGCCTATTTTCTATTAAAATATTTAAAACAATAATTCCCTTGCGTAGCGCAATTTATCTAACACCCTCGTGAGATCTATAAGTGGATTTGTTCGCGAGAGCTTTTTATACGGCAAACGCCTGCAAAGTTAAACCCACCCCTCCCAAAAAAAATGCATATACCCCACCCCTCCCCCAAAAAAATCTCAAGCCTTGAGATTTTCGGAGGTTGATAGGTATGTTATTATCAGAAATATTTGCAAACAAAAAGAATTACACTTAAAAGGAATATGACAGGAGTTACGTTTTGATTCATATATTCTATTCACACTATTAATATGAAATATAAAAATATGAAAGAAAAAAATCTCTTACATAAAATAGGGCAGCAATAATATCAATGATTCTTTTTACATGTCATGTTAGCTGCTGCTAGATAAAAACGAAAATCATTTTACGATTAGACAAAGCAAATTGTGAGAGCGCATTAGGCCTTTGATTTAAACCATTAACCGGCTGAGCGTCCGATGGACATCATAAGCCTCCAGGCATGTGTCTGTGTTTTGTATGAACCTTGATGGGAGAGAAGGGAGAGTCCTAGGTAGATAGCTATCGCAATACCATAATTATCAGTACGACATCACTGCGATAACTATCCTTTCAAGTTCGCTTTTTTGCAGGACAGAATCAGCTTCACGAGGTCGTTCCAGAAGATAGCAGCATTCTACAGGGTGGTAAAGGGTATTTTCGTGAAACGAGATTTGGCCCTATTTTCACTGTCGAGAAACTTGAAATCGCCCATTTCGACGTCCGCGATATCTCGGGAGCAATATCTTTGCTATTCAATGCGTGGACATTTTCACCCGAGATAAAATCTTAGTGTACTCACAATATAGCACAAAATAAAGGGTTTTCCAGTATAGATAGCTCTAATAAAAATGGAAAGCAATAATATACAACACTATAAGTGTTTATAATTGAGGTTTTTAGGTTTTTATTATGCCGTGAGGAATTCCTTTCATAAGATAATTGACAAAGTGAATGATGGTTTATCGAGATCTAGGAAATGCAACGATGCTTCCAGACGGTAAAAGGTCGACTGCCACATTGAGAAATTTGTAAAAAGATTCCGTCTACTGAATCAAACATCTTCAGACTACTATAAAAATTATAACGGGTTACAATAGCACTTTATGGACTTATCAGTCAAAAACCCTAAAGAATTAACCCCAAAATCTCGAAAGGCAAATCCGAGTTTCTGTTATCATAAGGCTGTGGTTTAGCCATCTCGTAAAGATTAATAACATAGAAGTTCAACAAATACCCCAAATCCTTCGGTAAATTGTGATTGATGAGACTGAAAAAAACATATTTTTTGTGACACCTTTTACAAAAACGAAACTACGGCATCTTCCATTAAAATTTTCTTTATAACTCTCAAAAGGCCAAAGGCGACCGTGAGACGTTGATATACAATGCAAAGAGGCACTTAGAAGCTCGCTAGGTCAAAATTAGCGAACCTTTTGGTGGAATTTAAAACAGTCTGGTATTGATATCACACAGTGATTGATATTTGCTCATTTTTAGGCATGAATGGTCTTTAGCGAGCAAGGCGGTGCTCCCCCAAGGACTTGAAACACCAGGCAACCACTCGACTCGAACAGCTCGGTGAGACGAGGAACTGTTCCTTAGCGGCAAATACAGAGATGGAAGGAGACAAGGTGGAAATCGCTACTCTAGACGTGAAAAACTACAGACCCGAGGAAATCTCTCTGAAGGTGGAACACGGAAGGATTAAGATCGATGGAAAGCACAAAAGCGAAGGGGAGCACGGATACGAAACAAGTGAATTTCACAGAAGCTATAATCTTCCCGATGGCGTCGACGTATCGACTGTTTCTTCACGCATTACTGGGGACGGTCTTCTGCACATTGAAGCCCTGAAAGCAGAGCCCCAGGAGACTGAAGTGTCACTGGTTGGAGCTTCGACTGGTTCAGCCGGCGACATTGCAAAGATCGACGACAAAAGATTCACAGTGACGCTGGATGTTAGCAGCTTCTCGCCCGATGACATCGTGGTTAAAGTTTATGGGAACGAGCTGTCCGTGCGAGCAAAGAAAGAAAAAGAGGAGCACGGTCACTTTACCTCGCGCCATTTTAACCGGCATTTTGTGCTGCCAAAAGATGTCGACATGGATTCGCTTGTTTCTCGATTGGGTAAAGACGGCAAGCTGTACATCGAAGCTAAAAGAATCCTCCACCCAACTCCACATGAAAGACAAGTGAATATTCTAAGAGACGCAGATGAATCTTAAACTATTTAAATTAAACCATGGAGTGAACACTGATGAACAGATATCGCCTAAAGGTTCGTTTTTCGCCTCTATTTGCGTGTAGTTACAGATGACAGCTATGGAAGAAAATTGACTAATGGGACCTCTGTTTCGTCTTCTCAAACAAAACAACAACTTTTATCTAAGCTGATTTTAATGAAATTATCTGATGTGTAAGGGAACGGGGCGCATGTTTTTTGTTTATTTTAAATAAATTAAGTATTCTATAGAAGGAATATTTATTTCTCTGTTTTATAAACTTGTTTTAAAGGGCCGGGAGGGTTGGCGAGCGTGACTAGCGTGACATGTACCTTGAATTCTATGCACCGAACATGGCGTTCCAATGTGGAGTAAGAGCGCTCTAAACAACAGAGAGTTCTGATAAAAAGGAAAGGGACTTTGTTATCATGATTATTGTGTAATCTCATATTAAATACAAGTACTTATCCTAAATACCCGATGAATGATCGATGACGTGTTTGCTTGCAACAAAATTTGTAAGAATTTTATGCAGCCCTATGATTGTTGTTGACAAGTTTTTAAACTTGAAAATCTTCGCCAATGTGCACCTGAGACCAAGACGAAATTTTGAAAAGTTAACAAATGCAGTAAATATCCTCAATGCTGATTTTATCGAATATATATTTTAACCTTTTTATGACACTTAAAAAACAAAAAAGCTCTCAAAGCAACAACTACTAAGAACGAAAATTTATACAGGAGCGTTGATTATGAGAAATGATAAATGTCAATGACCATCAGAATAACCACACCCTACGTATATTCAATAGTTCGTCCCAGAAATCGTCTCGAAGGCACATAACACATTCCTCCTTCCCCAGGGGAGTTCCCTTAGCCCTGATGAATAACAGGATGTGGTTAACACCAATTTTAACCCGGTCGCAGAAAATTATATTAAAAATGTTTTTAGGTTTTCTAGACTGAATCGCATGTAGAATAATATATATCCCTATGATTATTCCACATCGGTCTGGTATCAGTTAAATTATTTCTGGTAGCAGTGAAGCATCCAACATGAGCAAATTGATTTCCCTGAACAACAATGTAATAATAGATAGGGCGCCAATTTATGGTTGAGACAGCTGATTCTTCGAGGTAAAGTAGCATAAAACCACCAACAGAGTCAATAATCGTAATCTTTAAGCCTTGATATGATAATTACCCAAAGATATTTTTTTCTCTGAGTCAATTGGTATTCGCCTTTACTGTAGAATCCGTTGTATCGCGACCCGCGTTTTCAAAACATGATTTGTTTTGGTTTTCTGTTCCATCAGTAAAACCTTCTGATCCAATCAGTCTCGCTTTGTGCACTTCCCTGGCTATCCTTTGGACAAAAACCAGACAGTGTCGCGACAGAAAGCCAGGCAACTGCACTAGGCGAGTGATGGTAAGAATCTAATTGGGTTAGAATAATTTGACTGGCGGAACAGAAAATCACAAAAGACAAAAACAAATTGATGTTTTGAAAACGCGGGTCGCGATACAACGGATTCGACAGTAAAATGCCAGTCTTGGAGAGTGCCAGTCTTGGAGAGTCAGTATTTTTTATGTTTATTTTAAAAGGCCCTGTCACACGTAGATTTTTCGGCTGCAACTTGTCTCGCAAAAAAAATTGTTGCAGGTCGCACGCGCCCTGTCACACGTAAAGTTTATTCTGCGACTTGACACAATTTGTAGCCTGCTAGCCGGCTCCCCGGCCTTCGCGCGCGCACAGGGTTCCCAATATTCGAAAATTTCCGAATAACCCACGATGAGAGCCAGCTAGCAGGCTGAACAATTTGTTGCAGAAAGTAGAAGAGCGTTCTACTTTTCATGCGACTTTAAGAAATGCAAAACAAGTTGCAAAGGGGGTGTCACACGCAAAAAAATGCGCGTGCGACCTGCAACAATTTTTTTGCGAGACAGGTCGCAAGAGAAAAAAAACTTACGTGTGACAGGGCCTTTAGACTACGTTCAAGGATTGAGTTCTTGCCGCATCATCAAAAGTTGTGCGCAGACAGCTTAGACAATATTTTTTCGCCAAGTTTCGAAGCAGATATAAAGCAATTGATTTTCTTACAAAATGTTGTGATAAATGCTTGTTTCTCGTTGTAGTAATTGTAGGCCTAGATTATATAGATACATTACTCCCGAAAAAATGGTCTAAAAATCTTGGAAATTCTCCCAAAAAAGTCAGGCTAAAAAAACACGTTTTATTGTCAAAATTATAACAATCTTGTGTTACTAGTAATGGCAATCATTTAGTTTGAAAAGGGAAGCATTCTAAAATTTCTTGAAATTCTTATCTAGGCTAAAGTCTTCGCCAATAGCCGACATGCACTATGAAATCACGTGACATTTTGGGTTGCAATTTCGCGCGCGCTCCGGTTTTTGGGGGCAAAATAATAGCAACAAAAGGCAACTGATTCGGCGCTAACGAATCAGCCAGAAAGCTTCTTTTCCAGGAAGGGCTTATTTTCACTGGATTATTTCATTTCTTCGTCGCTTTCTGGGATGACGGCCGCAGCCATTTCGTGTTTCATTTTGGCGTGTTTTTGCCACTCAAATAGTCATGATTACTATCGAGAAAACAAAAAAGGTCGTGTGGTGGCTAGGAAGTTTATATTTATATAAGTATTTGAATCAAAGTCATTTCGGGTAAATCAAATGAGCGTACTATCTTAAAACCCTCAAGCGTTTAGCATTTTATTTTGTGTTTTATTTTGAACTCTTGTAGCATCGTGAATACATCTGTTTGAGTGTTAAGCTATTATCAATGTCAATGTTTGTTGTAAAATATGACCGGGTGTTATACTTACGACACCCGAATAAAGAATGAGAAACCACTCGTTTGTTAAACATTATAAATGGACTGAGATAAGACGCATGTGCTCTTATTCTAAGGCTGTAAACATTTTTGGTAAAATATTCATTTTCAAAAATACAAGCGATGAAACTTTTAAATTTCACATTTGCTGTCACGGCACACATCATTTTCACTGCATTCGCATGTAATACTTCCATATAGTTAAATATGTTAAAAATTCTACTATCATAAATATTTCTTACACGCGACAATATCTCAAATCTATTGGGCCAACGGCGTATTCAGCTGCAAATTTATCACGTCCTAATGCGATTGAGTCCACTTGGAAATGTGCTTATAAAATACTAAGGGCGTGGACATTTTCTTATCAAAAATTACATAATAAATGCTATTTTTGAAATATTTCTTTGATAGGCAATTCTAAGGGTCATATTTTTGAGACATCTTATTTTTACAATTACCAAGCTAATCTACCAATCTACACAATCTACCGAATTAGTTGTAAAAATCTAAATTTCTAGTTTGTAAATTTACGGCATGTGACTGTGAACTAATATTGTGACACAGCGTTACATTATTCCGCGTCACGCAACGCAATACCTTAACAGTTCGTTGGGCTCTCCTGTGGTTTTGCTAACACAGGAAGCCCAATGTTTGGGGCAAATGAATAACAGATTGTTAACTCTATAATTCACTCGATTGCACTTAAGTGAGTCTTTCTATTCTAACCTGAATAGGTTTTAGTCTGTTCGAATATGCCTTGCTTGAAGAAGGGCGCAAAGTCACAGAGGTCTCTCTTGGCGATAAGTCTGCCTGAGAATGCGGAGATGGGGCAGTCGTGTAGGCTCGCGCACAGACTAATGAATGACTTCAGGTACGTCTGCACAGGGAAAAACAGACAGGGGTCAATCACTACTTAATGAGAGTAGAGGTATGGGCGTAATTAGAGCATTTTTTTCGGGGTAGGGGGTGTAGGGGAGGGGGGATGGGGATGGGTGTAGGGGTGGGGATAGATGTAGGGGAGGGGGGGGGGGGGGTGGAAGAGGAGGGGGAGTAACAGCACCAGTCCTACCTTTTCTTCTATATTTCCTGTCCTGTAAATATAACGTAATTCTGATTCTACGTGTAGCCTGTTCGCAGACAGCAGGCGCTAGATTGTGTTTTATCATGGAAAACATTATGTGCAATAGGGGCATATAAACAGTACATTGCACATATGCCCCTATGCCGCCCCCGCCCCTGCAAAAGGATATTGCCTTCTTTCACCCGTTGTACTGGTGCAGAAGACACAACAGAGCGAGGCTCTGAATCAAGTGCCTCCTTGTGTGTATTGTTAGTAAGTATTGTAAGTCCTGTCACTGCCAGGGGGTTTATTGCGTCCCCAGTGATTCTTTTACGTCCCTTCGATTCAGGTTAGTGTAGTGTCGGATCCACAGATTTGTTTTTATTAACTTCCACCAGCTATACTAGTATACAGAGCTAGGCTCTGAATCAAGTGCCTCCTTGTGTGTATTGTTAGTAAGCACTGTCCCTGATGGTGGTGAGGTTTGCCACGTCATTCATTCTCACATACTACAGCCTTACACAGAAACATTACACGACTGCATCCTACTGGGGAAATTAGGCGAGGAAAGGGTAAAGTAATGGTTACCTCGAGTTGTGCTCGTCTCGCACGTACAAACTCCTCGGCTCGATTGCCAAAAAATCTGCGATGAGGAAAATCCAGTTCACCAACCTGAAGAGAGGTACAAGAAACATGTGAGAAACATGACAAGCAAGAACATGACGCAAACACAACAACAGCAACAACAACGACGACAAAGAAGACGATGATGATGTTGATGATTATGATGACGATGATAAACCTTCTTCGATTGAGACTTCCTCTGAATCACACACGCAGAAAAAAAGTAAAACAATTAATAGCTTCAATTTTGATTTATTTATCTATGACAGCTGTAGACTAAGAACACCGAGTCAAGAGCCTGTTTCAGCTCAAATGGTTGGCAGCTCTATAATCTGATAGTTATTCAAGCCCAACTAACTATTGCTATCAGCTATTGAACCCAAAATTTGTTTTCAAAATTTAGAACACAAAGTCGGATTGCAAAAGCAAAGTTTTATTGGGTCAGTACGCAGCTCTTACAAGATGCAATTTGATTGGGCAAATGAACAATATCCGCACCTCGACACAAAGAACGAGAAGAATAGAGACAAAAGAACTCCTTTGTAGAACAAAGATAATAGGAGACAAAGCAGCTGCGTACTTACTCGTTTTATTAGTTGTCTGAAAAATAATATCAATATTCGTGGAGCAATGTACCAAATATTTCACTTAATTAAAAAAAAAATTAAGGAGTCTCCCAAATATGGGAGCAGTTCAAATACACTTAACGCACGCATAGTGTTATGAGGCTTGACATGGTTAATGCGATTAGCAAAACGTGGGTGGCACTTGAATTGAAAATATCACTGATGGCGCAAGGTTCGCTAGCTCTTCTATTACTTGCTTTTTATGGTGTTGTACCGAAGTTGGAAATGTAGATGTACGACTTTGCCTATATCCGGATAAAACGGAACTGGTGACCCTCCCCTTAATCGGGTTATGAAAACTCCTGAGTTTTTTGTGGAATGCGTGAATATTTGAATGACATGAATCATGGGATCGGGCATAAGGACTTTAGGGAGAGGTCTAAACTGTTGTTACCAGTATGCGCCGTGCCTTAATTGATTCCGACGTCGAACTCTCGTACAATTAGATTAGGCACGGCGGACGCGCGACGTTCGAATCGGTCCTATCGCACAATATACAGCTATTTCAAAAAAACGTCGCCCAAGAACGTGTGCGGCAGAGCAATCTTGGACGTTTTTTAATTGCTGAATACGTACTCTCAGTAGAGGCATTACCTCGATGTATAATCTCTTCATCGTGTTGTGGAGCTCTCTGAACTTGCGGTACCTTCTATACACAGACCAGGTGTCCCCTGCTATGGTCACCTAAAGAGATCGAACCAAATCAGCACTGTAATCATTATATAAATTCTCCTAAGTCGTTCTTTCAATAAATCATCTTTTTACTAAGAAGAACTTGAATACAGATCACTGGCCTATCTTGACTTCCAACACGTGGTGGAACGACTCTCCGACCTGCCACGCTTTCATCATTATATAAATTCTCTTAACCCTTTCTCTCTGTTTATCATCTTTTCACCTCAACACCGATCATTTGGCTTACCTTAACTTCGAACACGTGGTATGAATCTCTGCCTTGTCCTCGCAGGATGTACCGCGGGATCTGGACCTGGATCTGGTTTCGCCGCATGTTGTTCACTGACGTAAGGAATTGATTGACAGGTGTAGGGGGCGGAGTTATACGAGGGGGCGTGACTGATCCTGTCAGGCTAAGTTGGCTGCCATACATGTCGTTCTGCCGAGAGAGCACCAAAAGACATATTATGGTCTGGCACGTGATATCAATGTCCACGTGGTAGATCAACATGTAATTTAATACGCTCTATCGATATTTTTTTATCAATGGCAATATGCGCCCTACTCGTAGTAGGTGTTTGGTATTAGTATCATGCCAGGCAACAATAGCTTGTGGACAAAGTACAGAAACGAAGGATAAATAAACAAATTGACTAATGCTGCATTTACCCCAAAACCATGTTTACTTAAACAAGTTAAGTAAACAAGTGCTGGTGTGAATGCGGTATAAGTCTACAAAGTGCCGGATCATAGAGCAGGTACTGATATATAACAAGGGATATGGCACTGGAAAAAAAAAACAATTACTATTTGCCATATGTTTTAAAAAATTGGTACCTTTTACCCAGAAAATCTGCGCTCTTTTTTATTTGCAGATGAGGAAGCTAGAAAGTGAGAGGAGGATAGGTAACATAATGTTGTAAAATATTGGATCGATTAGGTGACTACTTACATCTTCTCTGTACATGTAGTCCATGACTTCGTGATCAGCAAGGTCGTCTGGGTCGTGGGGAAGATTGATACTCTGTAAACAAAGGAGCAAGGTCAGTCAAAGGTAAGGCTGTCACAATAGCTTGTAAAAGACACTTCTACCTACAGCCATTGATGTGTAGACTGTGAGTCTTTCTTGCAACTGGACTACTTCCCTGGTAATGAAAAATACAAAGTTAGTTGAATGTCACAGAACATCGTCGCTATTAATATCATCGTCACAACCACCATCATCACAACCACTACCATTATTATCACCATTATCATCATTACAACCACAACCACCATCATCACAGGACTACCACAATTATCATCATAACTACCACCATCATCATTATCACAACCACTGCAACTATTACCATCATAACTACCACCATCATCATTATCACAACCACTGCAACTATTATCATCATAACTACCATCATCATCACAACCACTACCACTATTATCATCATAATCATCATCACAACCACTACCATTATTATCATCATTACAACCACTACCATTATTATCATCATAATCATCATCACAACCACTACCACTATTATCATCATAATCATCATCACAACCACTACCACTATTATCATCATAATCATCATTACAACCACTACCATTATTATCATCACAATCATCATCACAACCACTACCACTATTATCATCATTACAACCACTACCACCATTATCATCATAATCATCATCACAACCACTACCACTATTATCATCATAATCATCATCACAACCACTACCACTATTATCATCATAATCATCATTACAACCACTACCATTATTATCATCATAATCATCATCACAACCACTACCACTATTATCATCATAATCATCATCACAACCACTGCAACTATTATCATCATAACTACCACCATTATCATTATCACAACCACTGCAACTATTATCATCATAACTACCACCATTATCATTATCACAACCACTGCAACTATTATCATCATAACTACCACCATTATCACAATCACTGCAACTATTATCATCATAACTACCACCATTATCATTATCACAACCACTGCAACTATTATCATCATAACTACCACCATAATCATTATCACAACCACTGCAACTATTATCATCATAACTACCATCATTATCACAACCACTGCAACTATTATCATCATAACTACCATCATTATCACAACCACTGTAACTATTATCATCATAACTACCATAATTATCACAACCACTGCAATCATTATCATCATCACAACCACTACCATTATTATCGTCATGATCATCATTACAACCACTACCACCATCATCACAGGACTACCACTATTATCATCATGATCAACATTACTACCACTACCCATATCATCACAACCACTACAACTATTATCACCATAACTACCATCATTATCCCAACCACTACCACTATTATCATCATAATCTCAATAACTACCACCACCATCATCAGTAGCACAACTACCAAGAGGCCATTAACATCACAATCAACACCACCCTACCACTGCCATCGCCTTCACCATCATCCTAATAATAATAATAATAATCATATCGTCATCGCAACGATTATCTCCACCAAACCACCATCAACACCGTCATGGCCAAGATTGCCACGAATACAACCACCACCTGGATCTCGTACAGGATAGGCTGGCTTCATGGCTTCATTCCAACGACCACGGCAACAAAGGTTGGGCGGAAATAGCCATACCACGACAGGTTCCTACACCTACCTTTCTGTCTCATCAAGTCGATCTCGCAGCTCGTCAATCTCCACCTGCGCCTTTTCTTTCAGATCTTCTATCTCGGTCTCCTTATGTCTGATAATTGTGTCTATCTCCTCCAGCTTCTCACGCTCCAACATCCGCCGTTCCTTGTCCAGTGCAACTTTTTCCTTCTGCATCTCTCTTTCCAGTTCCTCTTTCTGTCGTTCCAAATCCAGGCGTTCCTGTTCCAGATTGTCTAGCGACATGGTGTGTTGTTGTTTGAAGTACTCCATTTCTTGACGTTGCCTCGCTTCCATGTCTTGTAGCTTCTTTTGCATTTCCATCTGGACACTAAGAGACCCAGGAATTCCACGGCATGAGGTGACAATATCATTTAAAAAGTGAGAACAAGTATTTTGAAATCACGATAGGAACGAAACTATGGATTCGCCTATTATAACGGGCTACTATAAAAGTAACTCATAGGACGCACACTGCAAGTAAATGTTTTTATATGTTCTTAAAAAAGCATGCCAAACACCGCATAGCGAACATCCATTTAATTCGAGCATCCAGACACGGAGGCTAAACATCCTTCTTAGAAGGAGAGCATACTCCCGAACCACCCCTAGAGATCGGACGTTTTCCCCTTTACATTAATCAATGAATAAGAAAGGGCTTGCTCAGGAGTATCCAGCAAACAGGTAATTTCACATTACCCAAACATTGATTACTGGGGATCTTAGCCTGTTCCATTATCCACTGGATCGAGTTTTCCGCGATTAATCACACTCGAGCGCCTGCAAGCAGGTCAAGATGAGGATGTTTCTTGAGGATGTTAATTCCATAATTCCATAACTCCAAAATACTAACCGTAATCTCTCTTTCTCTAGTAACGTCTTTAGCTGGTTGTCGGCCGAACTGTACTGGATCTCATCTTCGGACAGACTCTGTGACAAACTCGCCTCTTCCTCCATGTCTTGGAGGCTTTCACGCATCGCGTCTATGGTCGCTATTTCATCCCGCCTCTCGCGTTCAATGTGCGACTAACAATGCAAACAAAACTTTGATTATGCTATCATAAACGAGTTAGAGTTTCAACTCTCTAGTGTTATTTCGATCAAGTGAATTAATCTCTGTACGCATTGAGTGCTCGGATTGATTGTACAGATCTCATGACAGGTTTGACCATCTATCTCGTGTGTTATTTTGATCTAGTAAATTAATCTCTTTTTACGCATTGAGGATTGGTTGTACAGATCTCATTACAGGCTCGACCATCTATGAATCTATTGGACTTCGTACACTAACCTGGAATTGCGTTAGATCAGCCTCAGATTTCTCTTGCGTCTTTTCGATGTCCTCCAGCTCAAAACTGAGTCTCTTGATATCGGTGCTCAGCCGCTCTACATTCCGACCGACTTCCTCCTTTTTATCCGTTACCTTCAAGCGAGATGGCATTGATTATTTTAAGAAAACACGGATCTATTGAGAGGGAAGGGGGAAATAAAGAGGACTCAATTCGATGGACTCAATTCGATGGTGGAGGAATCGAAAGGACTGTTGATAATTATGATGATGTAGAAATAGATGGCGGAAGAGGAGGGGTAAGAGTGCAAAGGTAAGATAGGGATAGGTACAAAAAGGGGAGGAGACGAGAGATGGAAAAGGAAGGGAGAAGGGGACGATGGATAATAACGATAAGGACGAGAAGTGAAAGGGAGAGGAGAAGGATTATGAGGATTGAGGACATACAGGGCTAAATGGTAGACAAGAAGGCGGTTGACAGGACAAAAAGAGAAAATAGAAAAGAAATGGATAGCACAATGACTATGATGATAAGGAGAGGAAGACGTGGGAGAACAGAAGGCAAGGGTAATATGAGACTAAGCATATGACAAGAAGATCGAGGAGAGGACAAGACAAGACGATGGGAAATGAAGACGATAAAGGATAAAATGAAAATGACGAGGAGAGACAAAGGAAGAGAAGAGGAGGAGAGTAATACGGGACCATACAGCTAAGAAGATAGATAAGACAGGGAATAATCCTTACCTGCAGTTTCCCCTCCACATCAATCTCCTTCAGACGAATCCTGTGCTCTCTCAGACCATACACATCCTCGTGCTGACCCCTGGACGCTAAATCCTGCTCCAGGTTCTGGGACAACCTCAGTAACTCCTGTTCATGCTGACCGACAGCCTTGCTAAACCGGACATCAATACCGTGCAAGTGCTTCTTGCTCTCGCTCAGCAAGATCTTCACCTCATTGTACTTCTCTTGAGCTTCCTTCAGGTGAAGTTCGTCCTTCCTGATTGCTGCAGCTTTGGCATCTTGTAGCTCTTCTAGGTTTAATCTCTCCAGTTTCAGAAATGCCTGATTTTGTTCAAGCTGCTTCGTCAGTGCTGACATTTCATTATCCAATTCTTGATCCACAGCTTGCCTTATTTTGGCATCTTCTGTTTCCAGCTGATGCAAATAAGCTTTCTGTTCCGCGTATATCTTGTCCTTCTTTTGTATTTCTTTTTCTAGAGCTAGCCTCTCTTTCCCTGTTTTCGTACTGAGATCTTTTACCAACGTTTCTAACTCACTTCTTGTCGCTTGCAAAGTATCTTTCTTCTTAGCCATTTGATATCTTCTTTCGTCCGCAGCAGTGTTGTAGTCTTCCCGTTTTCTCTCTAGTTCCTCCTCTAGTTCTTTGGCCGACTTAGCTAACCTTGTTTGTAACTCAGCAAATTTTTCCTTGGCTTCTTCGATCTTTCTATTTTCTTCTTTCGTCCTCAGGTCAAGGCGCGCCTGCGCATCTGCCAGATTGTCAGCGGCAAAATCCATCGTGGCTTCATGCTCAGACACCTGGTCCTCGAAATATTTTCGCTCTTCGTTCAATTCAGCTTTTTTCTCAGCAATTTCCAACTCGAGCAAATCTTTCTTTTTATTCAAATCTCCTTCGGCTATCTGTAAAGCCTTTTCTCTCTCGAGCTTTGAATTAGTCAGGCGAGTTGAGCTCTCCTGTATTTTCAATAAGGCTAGCTGCTTTTCTTTTTCAAACTGCTGACGCTGAAACATTGCATCACTTCTTGCCTCCTCTAGAGAGTTAAACTTTCTCTCGTAGTCTCTCCGGAGACAATTCAATTTATTGTTCTGCTCTTTAACTTTTTCCGTTTCTAAATCCCACATCGCCTTCATTTTGTCTTTCTCAGCCTCCAGTAATTCTTTTAAGCCCTCCTTTTCAGCTTCCAACTCCATTATTCTCGACATATCGCGATTAAGCTCGAGTAGTTGAGCCTCCTTTTGAAGCCTTATTGTTTCTTTCAGCGTATCGACTTCCTTCTGAGCGCATTGCTTGACGTACTCGCTCTCTTCACGAAGTGTCTCGAGTTGCATAGCCTTTTCCTTGATTTCCTGAGCACGATTTTCGATTTCTCTCTTTAGCTCCTTCTCTCGTGAGGTGCGCTCGAGGTCAGCGATCTCGTGCTTCCTGGTTAATTCTGATACGCGTTGCCTAAAGAGACAAAGAAAATAAACCTATTAATGAACAATGTTTAAACAATACTTAGGTTCCCATAACAATGAGAGGGTTCGTGATCCTTGGTTTCCCTCTTTCGCCCCTCCTAACTTCTTGCAGTGTTGAGTTGTCTACGTCACCTATACCCCTACTATTATGGATAGAATCAAAAAGCCCAAACTGTCGCGATCTCGTACCAGAACAATGAATACAATACTCCAAAAACTGGAAATCGACTCTGCCAATACAATACTCCAAAAACTGGAAATCGACTCTGTCAACTATTATGGTGTATCATGTGAGCCAGGTATTTGGAACAGGTTTTTAGCGTCAGAAGCTTTGTATGTCTGGCTTTTATCTCAGATTTGGATGTTGAAGGTGCATTTAAAGCAACTTAATCTGCTAAAAATGAATTCCAGTAAAACAAAGCCAAAAAAAAAAAAAAAACCATTTACGTGGATAACGTACCTGGCCTCTTCGACGTTCTGCGCCTCCATAAAAAATAAACCTATACGTTATCCTCCATAAAAGATAAACCTATACGTTATCCTCCTGATAACGTACCTGGCCTCTTCGACGTTCTGCGTCTCCATAAAAAATAAACCTGTACGTTATCCTCCATAAAAAATAAACCTATACGTTATCCTCCATAAAAAATAAACCTATACGTTATCCTCCTGATAACGTACCTGGCCTCTTCGACGTTCTGCGCCTCCATAGCGTGCAGCTTACGCTGGCGTTCAAGCTCCGCCCTGTTAAGAAAAAAAACGCAGAATAAATAAAAATGCAAATCAAAGATAAAGAAATAGGAAACAAAGGAGAAAATGAAGTGCATGACAGCAGGGAGGCAGTTAAAAAATGATTTATGCGAGATAAACATTACAAACAGATTCTTTTGATAAATCTTGCTGATTACTTTTGTTTCTTTTACACAATTTTAACTGATTTGAGTTTTCCATTCACCTCATCTCCTCCAGCTGGCGTCCCTCTTCTTGGATCTGCTTTTCAAACTCATGCCTGGCTTCCTCGAGCTTCTGTCCCTCGTGAAGTTTCTGCTTTTCAAGCTCGCTCCTACAAAGCAACACGCGGTTTTTGCTGATGAGTGTGAGGGACACGTTGCATGTAGAATTGCACAATGTATCCTTTAAAGGACCCTACCTTGCTTTCTCCAACTGCTTGGAGAGATTTTCATCGCTGAAATGGGGAACATTGTAAATAAGCGTAATATTTACTGAGCTTTATAGCCATCCCTCGAATTCTAGCGAAGATCTATTGCATGTTTAAAAAGGACCGATCTGGCCCTTTAATATAAGAGCGTAATATGATCAGCTGTAGCAGGCCTCGTAATATTTGTGGGGGACGATACAGAAACATTTATAAAATACTGGGGGGCACAGCCACGCCCCTTTTGGTCGTTCCCTTATAACAATAATGGAGGGGGGGGGGGGGGGGGTACAGCCGTGATAAAGATTCACATATCAGTTAAAAAATACACACAAGATTGTGAATATAACACCGATGAAGTTTTTTAAAGAATGATCAATAACAATAATGCTATAAACAAAATTCAGTATTGTATTTAGAATGCATCACTAGATGACAAATACTTTGCTGAGCCGCGTTATGTTCTTAGGATTCTGTGAAATATCGGCTAAACGTTCTTAAAAAGGTTCTTATGAAAAGGTTCATAGGGTGAGTGTAACTCACCCTAGTTTGCGGAAGACTAGGTCAGTCTCACTCCTGAACTTGGTAGACCAAGCAATGGACGGCATGCCAGGTACCGACTAAAAGTAGCAAGGCATCAATAGAGCACAGATAACAGATAGAGCACAGATAACTTTTCTCATAAACTTGCGACGTTTGTACATATATAAAATTGCATTGAGTGCATTAGGCGTGCACCAGGGTGCAATGTTTACCATGCAATATAATGCGTGCTTAAGTTTTACCAACACTGCCTAAATTAACAAAGTTCAAAGTCGTAACATGGGATTTCTTTGTTTAGAGACATTTTATCATTAAAAAAAAAAAAAAAACATTACCAACATATAATCTAATTATTCTAAAATGGACAGAGTCACAAATAATAATCAAGTCAAGCAGTCTGTTACAGCGCAACAAGTGGAACCGTGAAGAACAAAAATGCCCTTCGACGAGTCACATGTGAGAATTCCTGCCGAAAATTGTTCATATGGTTAAGTTTGCATGTTTAAATAAGGCGCGTGTGATTGTTGAAAATAATAATTTTTTCCATCCCGCGTTTATTCTCGTTTAAATTTCACAACGTTTATTCACCTTCTCGTTATCCAACGTGGCGTTGATTCAACGATGTTTATTCAAAAGCGACATTTACTCATTAATTACTGAATTTTTAGGGTGGTTATTTGAAGTCCCAAATTTTACTGAAGTTTGAGGGTGGTTATTTTCAAGTCCAAAATTTGACGACTATTTATGGGAATGATCTAAACAAATAAATTATGGTTGTATTCGCCATTAGAACGTTGCACAGAGGATTGGGTCGAGTCGACCCAACCCCCCGCATGCTTGGACGATGAGACATGTTCACGACGCCATGTTGAATTACGTCTCTTAAATTCGTCCCAGCATGCTGTTCGCTTATCAACTCGACCAAATCTCTCTTACGTGGTTGGCCGCACTGTGTCAGCCTGATACCTTTGATACAAATGATCGGTTTATAACCCGTTTATTTATTAGTGTCGTTACACGCGGGACTTACCGGTGTTGGTTCCCCCTGAAGTTCGTAAACGTTCCCATGCAAACGCAATCAGAGAGAAGAACACCGTTAGCATTAGCCAATCACGTTAGAGATCGAATGGGTTATCCAATCAAAATGTACGTTAGAATGCAACGGGTGCTACCATAGTCATGCAAGAACCTTGAACGGAAAATTAGCCAATCAGCATGCTGGAAACATTTGATAATGAAATTGTATACAAGGAGAGCCTGGTTTGGGAAGATGTAGCAATCCTATTTATGTGCCTCTGAGTCTTTTTTTCTCTTACATGGCTTTTAGTATACTATGGCCATCGAGAAAAGGAGCCATTTATTCCCGTCTCATGGGATAGATAAACTCCGAGTGAAAATTTGAGATAGGCGAGTACAGCTCACTGAAGCACATTCTGACAAAAAAAAACGCTGGGTTAAAAATACGATATTTTCTTTTCAGATAAAAAAAAAACCGGTTGAATCGTTAATGCTCTTTATATTCTTCCAATAGAAGAGATAGTCACACCAAAGGCTATCCTATAATACTTTTCTGCAAGCTCTCGCAGTGCGTTCTTGATTGATTATGGTGGCACACAATAAATCGGAATGTAAAAATAAAATAGTTCGAAAATAAAACCAAACAAAAGTTGCTATGGTTGCGACAATTAGAAAAATATGGTTATGAAAATCGGTTAGATTATGTGATGGTCAACTTTAGATCTTCATTATTGGAGTGTTGTAGTTGAAGGGACATGGTAGAAGTGAACAAGTCAGTGATTATATCTGGCGTAGATTAACTCCCTGCAAATATATTTATACCGGTTTTTATTTTTGTTCATGTTCCGTAACAATTCAAAGATAATAAGGAGAATTTTTACTTTTTAATTATAAATAAAACCCAAATCTTAAAAAAATATATCTTGGATAAACCTTTTTAAAGACCTTCCAGACATGTTCATTCTAAACGATAGAAATTCAAAGTGCAATCAGCGATTAGTTCAGTTAGTCACATTAGTGAATGGGGAACTAAAGAAAGCATGTTTCCGAAAGACAAGTGGCAACAAGGTATTGGTCATTTTTGCAGGTTCGTTAAGCCCATGTCGCCACGTATACAATTTCTCTTGCAATATATCTCGCAAAAAGATTCAAATCAAATCGCACGCGTGTTTTCACGTGTGACACCCCTTTGCAATTTGCGTTTTTTTTCCTCAAAGTATTATATGAAAAGTAAAATGTGCTTCTATCTACTTTACAAAACAAAGATCTTCAAGTTGTAGCAAAAGCATTCCCCCTTTTGGCGAGACAAGTGGCACCCAAAAAATATTCGTTCGCCTTTAAGAAAGCCCTCGTGAAGAATATAATGATGTTAGATGTTAGACGATCTTACGGTTGCCATTCTTCGTTCAGAAACGCTTTCGACTTTCCATAACAGCATGCACCACCAACACCGAGCGTGTGACCCCGTGTTCAAGCTTTACATTTAATGTGCAGTTTAACAGTTTATGTGATCATAACATATGCCAACAACGGTGCGGTGTGTAAGGTGAACAATATAAAGTAGATAAAAAATTAATAACAACAATTACATCAATTTATCATTGAAAGTAGGAGTCCTCGCAACCTCGTGGTTGTACGGATTGTAATGATGAGTTGGACAGAGGGTAAAAGGTGTGGTTAGGTTTTTTGAAAAACAAGAAAGGAAAGGCGTGGCATTGAAGAGGGGGGAGGAGCTCAACTAAGAGTAGACGAATGCAATAAAATAAATTTTTCAAAAGAACTATATATCTTCGAGTTCCGGGAGTTTTGGCATCTCATTTCTATTGTTCAATTATTTGTTTTCTTTAACGGGCCGGTGTTTTTTTTTATGGAAGGAAAATCGGAGAAGCAAAACGCTTACTTCGCGTGTGAAAATCGGCGCAAAGTAGACGCAACAGGATCGAAGGGAAAGGAACCATCAGTTTTGACCTTCTCCGCTTTCGTCTCCTTTGCGCCGTTTTTACACGCGAAGTGAGCATTTTACGTCTCCGGTTCAATTCCCGTCTTGCGTTTTTCCTTAGTAAAAATAGGCCTTTGGTGCATTTGGAGGGTACAACAGGGAGTAACATGGTAAATACCTTTCTCTTCTCCCGGAGCTCCGCGGCTTCCTTCGGGTGGTTGAACCGAAACACGTTGGTCTGGCCGAGAATAATGACGTCACCTGGGGACAAAACTTATATCAGCAAATGCACAACAAGCTTATGACAATAAATAAGGAATTATGGTTTAAATCCTAGAAAACTTGAAACAAAAAGATGACGCATTTTGTTATTCGATGTTTATTTGCAAAATTCCTATTAACTATTTGTTATTTTAAGTCTTTCATTACTATAACGTCCTGAGACGCCCGTAAAATATAGGCCCAACTTCAAAACGTCAGAAATGCAAACTAAACATCACCAGACCAGGATACTCATGGATTCATCCAACATTGACGACCTTCAATAGCGCATCTAAGCAATGTTATAGAGTTGACAATTTTCGAATAAGGTTGGGTAGCAAAGATGGTCCACATTGGAGAGTATGAGGCCATTCACTAGAAAATTTCTTTCTCACTCGGTGAAACCCAAACAAGGAATTATCCCAGTGAATCAACCTCAGCGTGCAAACATCCATAAGCACAGCATTAATTATGGCCAAAAAGAGTTCATGATGTCCTAAGGCACTCTCCAGATGTGAAAAAAACGGTATTTTTTTTTAGCAAATTACAAGCAAAACTGTTGTAAGCAATGTGTAAGCAACCGGCTGTAGCAATGCCGTCGCTAGATTGAAAAGGCACCGCAGTGCATTGTTGGAAACTTCAAGGCATACCGTCTTTGGTCAGCGGTAGCTTAACTTAACTGGTAGTGTTTGACTTGAAATAGGGGGGGGGGGGGGGTTCTGTTTTCAGTCTGTTTTTCTTACAATTATGCTCAAAAGTACCCATGAGTGAAAGGATCAACAAAGCAACATAGCCTTATGTTTGAAAATAGGGAAAATGGGATGAAGGGGATGACGTTCCTTTCTTCCTATGTAAAATACAGTAAAATATATGGGAAACGATGTCGATCTCGATTTAGCGATTCAAATCTTTTCCCCAAAACGTTAATGTGAACTCGGTACAGTGATATCACTTCGATATGTCTCTGAAAATTGAGACAAACTTATACTTGACTTACTTATTTTTACTGTAAAAATATTGGTTAATAGAGCATTGCCCCCTACTTTGATATCGTAAAAACGAGATACTTTTCTACCGATACCTCGATTTTACGATATGTTTTCTTTCTTCCGGAGGCATATCGTAAAATCCTAGTTCTACTGTAAAATCATTGAGTAATGATTCCTTGTACCTTACCTTGTTTAAGGCGTGTTGGCTTATTAATCTCATTGTTGTTGACGTAACACAATGACTCGAGTGGACTAAGGATGACAGTTCCTGACTTGGTGTGCTCGAACTCGCAGTGATTTGCCTGAGTGTCTGGGCCACTGATAACTGTTAAACACATCAATGATAAGCGTTAACGATAGGTTGTTTGGGTATACCGTACGTCTTAGGTTCAAAAATCCAGATCTAACTCAATAGAGTTTAACTAAAGCAGTAACCTGAAGTGTGATTTCTATGCTAGACAAAAAAAAAAAAAAATCACAGTAACGATTTTTAAATGTGGATAAAAAAAGTTCTCATATCAGTGCACCCAGAGTGGGGGAGGTCCTATGAGAATTCCCTCACGGGGGGACACATACGTGTTTTTTTTTCTCACAACTAGGGAGGGTGTAGGTGGATGCAAGTCCAAAGAGTTAACATTTCGGTTTTACCCTTTTCATCTGATATCATGCGGGATAAACATTTTACCCAGCATTGGATTAAAAACTATTTGCATACTTGAAGCATTTCGGTGCATTGGGAGGCATTTTGTGAACTTAGCTCGACTTAGCACTTGGAATTCTTTCTCACTGGGGGATAATAATGACTCTATCGCGTATTTCGCGTTACTTCTAGAGCAGCTTTGTGAACAGGTTTTTTATCATGTCACATAATTTTAAATACAGTCAAGGTTTAAGAGAAAAAAAACAGAGCCATAGAGCCTCGATATAATGAATTTATCAAAATATTTCCTTACACTTTTCTAAAAAAAAAGCATAAAAAGTATTAACAATTACCGTGATACGAGCCTGCAAGATCTACGATCGCATGTTTAAGAAGTTTAGCTTTCACAAAGACGTTAAGTTATCAATAATAATTCAAAACATGAATCAAAATAGCCTATACCGAAACCTATCTTTGCGCCAAACCCTAATTACAAAATATTACGGCAAACGCCGATCAAATCAACTACCCTTTCGACAATAACTGACAGTCTTTCCCATAGCCGAGTATAAATTTTAGTACACAAATGTGAACCTTTTAATGTACACAAGTTAGAAATGCTTTCACAAGCACTTAAATAATCCTGCTACCAAAAATAGAGACTGGTAAGGCAGGTGAAACCTACCAATGTCTTGTGTGGAGTTCGGATTCGTAAGGCCAACCGTAGTTTTCCCTTCCTGGAGAAAAATATCCAAACTTCATTTAGCACAAGACTTGTAAATCTAAAGGTACACAATTTATATCGATAATATGCTTGACCTTCAAATACGGCGCAAGAAACTTATCAAACTCTTGTAATTCCATCAGTAATTAGCAAACTTGTGCCAAATAAGTCTCTAGAACTTCGGAGTCAACAAATGTGATCTAGATTTCTCAATCTAGATGCCAGCATATTTGAGAAGGAAATGAATTCTGCGCAATGTTTACAAGCGGCAAATTGAATAGACCAGCAAGCATATAATGTGTACGGCTAGAACAATTAGAGCAGTTTTTGGCATTGTCTCTACGACAAAGAGAAAAAATGCACGGCATGTCACCAATAGAATCAGGTCTCTAAATAATTGTTTGTCATGGAAATTGATCCATCTTTGTTTATTCGTATTTCCGGTCTAAAAAGTTAGTGATAAACCAAATGCATAGCAGGCTTTGTTTTTGGTGTTTTTAATAATACAAGTTGGAGATTTCAGAAATATTTTAAAGTGTAACTGTTTTCCATGCTCGAAACCAGTGGTTGCTGGTCTCATTACTAAATGCCCAGAGTAAACTGTCCAATTGATGTTGACGTTGACGGATGCCGAAAAGTAGAAAGTGTTTGAAAAATAAAACGCTAGCAAATTATTCCATTTTCACAAGTAAGGATACCTTTGGCCACAGGCAATCTGCGCATAACGTGAGATGGTGGAATGCGATGCCTGTGGTCACAGGTAGCCCATGCTACATACCTTTAGATGGTAAACTGTAATGCCTGTGCTAAGCAAGTCGTCATCCACCAACACCAGATGGGGGAGGATAGAGTCCATTTTTATCCCCACGCCTTCTTCTTGTAGCTTCATCTCTCGCTCCTAGTGAAGAAATTTAGCGCAGTATTACCAACACATTTTACACCGAAAAACCCCGAATCTTGATGATTGTAAATCCCATATTTTTCAAATGACCCCGATAACTCGAACCCGGGCTAACTGTAATTTTTGCTTGCTTTTTGTGTTCTTATTAGTAGGGTTCCAATATATAACATTAATTTCAGACAATGTCTGTTTTCTTGGATAATATATCAAAAGAAAAATAAATAAAAGTAATAAAGTGCAAAATAAAGTCGCGCGCATTTTAGTGTACTTTAGTCTACTTTGATCAAATTACGACGAAATGTAGATTTTTTAATTTTCTAACTTTATCCGGCTATGAGTATTGGGACACTTTTGTGACATTATTTTTTGCAAGATGTGCCACAACAAATCAGCCAATCAGATACCTGTCGAAAAAGTAATCCTGCAAATGGCAGAAAGCGCTCACTGTCGAATCCGTTGTATCGCGACGCCGCATTTCCAAAACATCGATTTGTTTTTGTCTTTTGGGATTTTCTGTACCGCCAGTCAAATTATTCTAAGCCAATCAGATTCTTGCCATCTCTCGCCTAGTGCAGTTGCCTGGCTTTCTCTCGCGACACTGTCTGGTTTTCGTCCAGAATGGCTTTACTGACGGAACAGAAAACCAAAATAAATCGTGTTTTGAAAACGCGGGTCGCGATACAACGGATTCGACATAATACCTGCAAAAGTTTCTGTGTCTCTTTCCATCGGTCCTTCCATTTGTCTGTTAGCTGAGTCACTCGTGCTTCATTTTCAGAGAGTTTCTTCGCTGCCGCCAACTCTGCCTCGCCAAGGAGATCCTGCGGAAGGGGGAGAGAAAGAAAAAATAAATTATAAATCTCCGTTTTTCGAAGGTTTACTTAATCTGTCCAAGAAAACCGCTAGGGGATAATAATCAATAAAAAATAGTTTGAAAAGTAATATATCGCATATTGTGAAAAGTAATAGAAAAACGAAAATTCGGACGAAAAAGCTATCCGATAGTTTACCTCAACACTTAGATAAGGTCCAACACTACCAATCATTTTGTTTACACGTCCGAGAGTACACTGCCCTTTTTGGACTTCTTTTTAACGTAAACAGAAGGTCATGAATATTACATGAGCGGAAAAACAAAAACACTGTCATCTGTCAAAGAGAACGGGTAATATTCCATATTCTCAATTAGCCATGCTAAGATATAGCAATGAGCCAATGAATGTGACGAAACTATTTTTTTTGAAAACCGAAAATCGGGTTTGGTAGTCTCTGAAAATTCTTAGTACAAGAACGTCTATAGGCAGTCAAAAATTGAAGTTGGACGGAACCGGAAGAGATGCCCTATATGTTATTAAGTTATCATTAAAAACGTACACAAAGTCCAATTGCTCTGCGGATATTATACACCTATTTCAATTAAGGTTGACTCTTAGAAAATGGAAAATGATGAATGCGTAGAGCACCACTGGTTAGGGAAAAAAAGTATTGTATCTTAATAACATTCAGTGAGGCTGAATTAAGTTTGTAGCGAGGGCCATGTAATGAATGGTCGCATTTTTAATACAAGAAGACATAGTCATCGGCCAAACTTTGTTCCATTTTCCATTTTCTTATAGTCAAACTTAATTGAAATAAGTGTATATAGAAATATAATATGTAGTTTTGTGTCTCGACAAATAAAATTTCACAAAGGCATTTTTAACATGCCAGTGAGCACTTGGCGTTAGGTTGCCTAGTTCTTACACAAAGCATTTCTTAAGATTCTCCTAAAGAGCATATACTTTTGAAAAAAATGCCTTGTCATTTAAGGGACTAAATAGGGGTCACAGGGTTTATTTTTGAAAACAATTATAAAAGACGTTCATTAAATGTTAAGTGCTTAGAATGTTCCACACAACGAAATCAAAGTATAAAGCAACGCCTGGTATGGTTGGATTTGCCACGCCCTGGTCACGTTATCTTGATCGCTATAGCAACGACTGTTTTTCAGGGAAAAATGCGAAGTCGAACAGGGATTTAAACAAAACCCCTCAAAACAGACGTTATCGTGATCCTAGCCCGTATTTTTTGTTAATAATTTAATAAGTCTAAACAATAAAATCGGCAATTGCCCTGTAAAAAATCAGCGATAATAAATTGTCTTGTGGGCTAGGCTAGGAACTTAGAAAATAGTCAATTCTTCTATCCTTTCAAATAGGAATAATCTCTAACGAAAAATCGGCATCAAAACATCCCAAAGTACGAATTTTCGGCTGTCTTGCTCTCTAACTTCTTGTGTACACGATTTCGCGGCCACCATTTTGCTCTGGAGGCTTTCCTACGTTTGCGCTAAGAAATGGTATATGTAACTGTAGAACGGTAGCGTCCGAGAAAACCCGAAATAAAGCCGAATTGTTGGACCCTTGGCTTTTCAAAGCTGATGAGAAGCACACTGTGGGCTCAGATTTATTGGGCCTTGACAGCGAAATTAAAGCCGCTTTTTCTCAGGAAAGAAAAATATTTTTTTAATTCGCAGATCTTTCATAATTACTATTAAGGAACAATTTAAGTCGAAAAAAAAAATAGAATCTATTTTTGCACCCTGACACCTATTTAGTACCTTTAAAGCTTTCAGCTGACTTACCGGACTTATCATAGCTTTCAACTTCTCAATCTGGCTTCGCAGATCTCGGATTAGTTTCACATTTGGATCCTATAAAAAAGAGAGATGTAATGTTAAACTTGGGACTTCCCGGGCTATTCTAAGCATACATCACGAGCTTTTCATGCAGGATTTGTATTTGTACATTAGAATATTTGTGTACAGTAAAAGCAAGTACTGAACAAGGGAAGGTGTAATATGTTAAACTTGGGACTTTCCGGGTTCTTCTAAGCATACATCACGCGCTAATTGTGCAGGATATTTATTTGCATTATTTGTTAAAGCCATGCCAGTTGATAAAAGTCTTTACCAAGTAGAGCGTCAAGGATTATTAGATAAAGGGCGACTTGCTTTTAACCCTAACACACCTTAGAGTTGGGCCTAGTGAAAGTAACATTATACACTCTTTTTTATATATTAACCTTTTATAAGAACGTCTATTCTGAGATTTCCCAAAAATTTAAGAACATGCCGGGGCTTATTAGCAACAAAAATATTGCTTTGTTAGTCTAATGCATTCTAAAATGCATAATCAAATTTATTCCAAATGAAGTTCATGGTTACAGCCTTAAATATTATTGCTATTGATCATTTGTGTAATTCACTTCCCAATAATTTATTGGGTATTATATTTTTATATACACAAAAATTTACAGCTCTAAAATGGTACAAAAATAAGAATAGCCCTAGTCTCCCTGGCAGCTGATCTAGACTTGCCTCGCGTGAAGAGCCCAAGTAACTCGAGCTCAAGCGCCGCCTAGCGTGACGAGCCCAAGTAACTCGAGCTCAAGTGCCACTTAGCATGACGAGCGCAAGTAACTCGAGCTCAAGCGCCGAATAGCGTGACGAGATCAAGTAACTCGAGCTCAAGCGCCGCCTAGCATGACGAGTCCAAGTAACTCGAGCTCAAGTGCCACTTAGCATGACGAGCGCAAGTAACTCGAGCTCAAGCGCCGCCTAGCGTGACGAGCCCAAGTAACTCGAGCTCAAGCGCCGCCTAGCGTGACGAGCCCAAGTAACTCGAGCTCAAGCGCCGCCTAGCGTGACGAGCCCAAGTAACTCGAGCTCAAGCGCCGCCTAGCGTGACGAGCCCAAGTAACTCGAGCTCAAGCGCCACTTAGCATGACGAGCGCAAGTAACTCGAGCTCAAGCGCCGAATAGCGTGACGAGTTCAAGTAACTCGAGCTCAAGCGCCGCCTAGCATGACGAGTCCAAGTAACTCGAGCTCAAGTGCCACTTAGCATGACGAGCGCAAGTAACTCGAGCTCAAGCGCCGAATAGCGTGACGAGTCCAAGTAACTTGAGCTCAAGCCCCGCCTAGCATGACGAGCCCAAGTAACTCGAGCTCAAGCGCCGCCTAGCGTGACGAGCCCAAGTAACTCGAGCTCAAGCGCCGCCTAGCATGATGAGTCCAAGTAACCCGAGCTCAAGCCCCGCCTAGCGTGATGAGCCCAAGTAACTCGAGCTCAAGCACAGCGAGTTCAGTACGGCTTCGAGGGAGATTAGAACGGCCCAACTGAAAATTAGACGTTCTTATAAAAAAAAGAGTGTATGTATGAAGATATCCAAGAAACTATTTCAAATATGATTTAATTCTTTAGTATCTTTATAAGAAAATGAAACTATCAGAAACATTTTATCACCAATTAATTACTTATCCTACCTCATTAATGGTGGGCTTGTTCATAATGTTCTTGGCCCTGTTGGCATATCGTAACGTACTCATAGTCTCGGCATAGTTCACATCCGCCGGAGAGATAGCTATAAAGGAAAAATAATTCAGTTTTGATTTCAGTGGATCTAGTTATGAAGACAATATAAAAAATTAAACAGCATTGTTATATATCAAGAGAAAAGTTAAATTGAGATTATTTTACCGTTGACAGGAACCGATAATTATAATAAGAGTTAGCTATGATGATCTTTGTAGACACTGTATTAAAATTTATCTATTTTTTTTTTTGAGGCTCCCTCCCATCTTAATGTCTTGTAACGTTTCCAACGATTCCATTCTACCTTTACTCCTTTATACCTTTTTATACAGCTACAATGCTACAGTACATGCACTCTTATTGGTTGGGTAGCAGGCTGTACAGCCCCATACGCCCCGTACAGAAACACAGCTGCAACACTTTGCCATGAAAAACTTTTCTAAAAATGCAAGTCTAGCATTTGGTCCATAAAACAAAAAACAAATAATTGAGTTTCAAAATTCCCATACCACCCCCTCACTTGATCAATAAGAGGTATTTATTCTCAAATTAATTGTGGATTGGTTAATGCCTATGGATTGCAATTCTTGATAACTTCAGCCCTCATTCTTATTCTTCCCTTTTATTTTGTTTTATATTCTATTTCTTTTCCTTTTTTTGATTGGCCACCAATTCAATAACAAGAACCAATTACTCACTTGCAATCATGATGGTTTTTGAATTCCCCCCTAGACTGTCCTTTAGCCAATTACTCACTTGCAATCATGATGGTTTTTGAATTCCCCCCTAGACTGTCCTTTAGCAGCCACGTCAGGACGGAGTCCCTGTAAGGGATAAACTTATGGTGGCTGCCATGGGAACCGTGACCAGTAGATGCATCAGCTAAAGAAAAATGAATAAAATAATAAAGCTAAGATGTTACTGAAAAGTGTTGCTTCTTATTGAGGAATTATCTCAGTTATTCACATCTTTCTGAGCAGGGGGGGTTGTTTACCCATAAAGTGAACCATTTTCTCGTTAGCTCGTCCTTTGGCTTGTCCTTTAGCTCGTCTAAGTGGTTTCAAACCCTGAACCCCCCTAGCTAACGCCCTTCCTTTTGCAGGGGGGGGGGGGGGGAGGTTGTTACCCATAAAGCGGACCATTTTCTCTTGAGCTCGTCCTTTAGCTCGTAGCAGTGGTACTTAATTTTCCTTAATTAGAGCAGATATTCCAGTCAAATGGGGGGTTCTTTCAAACCCTGAACCCCACCACCAGTTACGGGCCTTTCTTTTGCATAACAGATGGCTCATCCCAAGCCCAATAAAATGCTGACTACCGCTGACCTAACTTTTTCCCCTAACAAATATCTTACGTGACTATACATTAAGGGAATAAATTTGACTAAGTTGAACGTCTTCATAGATACAAAATGAATCTATTTTCTTTAATTAATTGCAATACCTAAGGCTGATATGACGGTTCCCAGTGTCACAAGAGACTTGTTGATGTTAGCTCCTTCCTTAAGCCTCTCTCCTGTTGCCCCTGTCGCATCAGCACGCTCACTGCAATATACCACACAATAACATGTTAGCAGGCTAACACTATTGGCTGTTATATCTAAGATTCAATGATATCATCAATGTTATCACTTAAAGGAAACCAAGGAGAAATACCTTCCTGCCAAATCGACCAAATTAATTTTGCTTGCAGTTTCACAGGGAAGCTCCATGTCAAATTTAGCCTGTAAATAAATAAAGTGGTGCTATTTTATGCATGCCCATTTTGGTCAGAATCAATCACACATGGTATATCATGTGTATTCACAAAGAAAATAAAATTGACAAATTTATACCGTACCTGAGTGAAGTTCATAGTGAAAATGGCATGAGATCTACTACTGACATCATTCATCCCTGTACTTGCAGTTACTCTAAAGAATAAAATTAGACATATCAACCTTGACCAAACACTGAATCTTTCTTCCTCTCTTCATTATCTTAGAATTTTGTAGCAAGTTCTATGCAAAGTATAGAAACTTTCTGTGCTTAGTCTCTGCGATCTTTCGCACAGAAAATGTGTATATTCTACATAAACAACACACAAGGTTTGAGAAGTGATGTGTACCAGTTTATTGGAGACAATATATTACAAGTGTAGATGTAATGTAAAAATATACAAAACTGTTCATGAATCCACTAGCAGAAAACTGGGGGACAACAACCCCCTGAAAAAATGATGCATTATGTAAAACTGGTAAGGTCAAGTGAAAGACAAATGTAACTGGCTAAATATATACCCATGAGTGAAACTCTAGGGAATGCGCAAGGTGCAAATTCTGAATGCCCAACATAAACAATTATGCAAACCTGTGAGAGTTCCCTTGTTCCATAAGGTGTTCAATGGCAGCATAGTCAGATACCAAATGCTTGGTAAGGTCTAAAAAAAGAGTGATCTTTAGTGTTCCAACACAAGCAACCAGTAGTGCAAGGAATACACTGTCATAAAAACTGTATAATGTAAGGCTTGAACTGGAGAAAAATATCACTAAGGTTCACTTAAAACCTATCATAACCAATTCTTATGAGAAAATGAGTCTATGGCAGCAAGATCGTTGCTTGGTTTGGGATTCCATTCGTTTGGATAGTATGACAAAATGTCTTGTGAATCTTTTATCTTTCACAGATGCCTTTTACTGTCTACCCAATCACAATGCATTCGGATTGCTCGGGAGCTGGACAGTGATAACATCTTTAGTGACAGGACTTACAAACTAACTCATACAAAGTTAGCAACAAATGTACAACAAATTTTTCTATCATTCTACTACTGGCACAATGTTCCGACAGTTCAAGGGCATCAGTTACGCCACTTCTATGCCATTGACTAAAACAGCTTTAATACTCAGGAAAACTACAGGCTTTCAGAAATAGCTTTGTTAAGAGATACCTCATTAGATAAATGATTGATGATTACCTTGAACATAAGGCCCTTCTTTAGGGTGCTCCCTCACTCTCAGGGAGTGTGCAGCCCTGCCCTTAGTAGGGGGCCTCAAGAGATCTCGCACCCTCTCTTGATAAATCTCCAAATAGCTGACTTCTGTTCTGAATGACAGGCCATCATCAGCGTTAGAGTTTTCTGTCATTCTGTGGAACATGTTCTCACAAATCCTTGGGATAAGACCTGTATCCCCATTATGTCCCATCATGGTGTATGTTTTCCCAGATCCGGTCTGTCCATATGCGAAGATACAGGCATTGTAACCTTCGAAAGCGGCCTTTACTACATCTGTTCCCAAGTCTTTGAAAACCTGTAATTTAAATAATGGTGAGACTCCAATCTTTGGCCAGGTTATAGAAAATGTATGGTTATAACCTTTCTTGTAACAGAAAGCTAATCAATAGCTTCAAGAGGGGTAGGGGAAGGGGGCTTGAAAATCTCCTGACTTCTGAAATACCAAGTTTTGCAGAAATTGGAGAGTTAGAAGTGTACCTTAATTGACATATTAATTAAAATAAGTTGGGGTAAAATTTGATTGTGATATTGGAGTGCAGGATGACAGCAGTGACAGACAAAGAGCAAATAGAGCCATGTATGGCAACCAATCACATTACACACTCTACCCACAGTAGGAAAAAAAAACTAGGCACTCAAATATCAAAGGACTAGTTAAGCAAGGTTTTGCAGAAAGGCAAGACCAAAGTGAACTTGTACGAAGTAAAATCCTAAAGAAATGGCGGTAGGAAAAAATGAAACTACAAAGAAAGTGCCCAGTTTTCACGATGTTGATCACAAGACCTGGAGCAGAGTAAACAGGATTAAGGGATTATTGACACCTTTGTCAATAATGCAACACTAGTTTGAATTCAGTTTTTCTTGAATATAATTCGTAATATTTACTATTTGGGTGTGCTTTTTTCGCTAAAATGTAGAGCATACCTATAGTAATCGGATGAGATAATTTCACTTGAAATTAAGCCATTTGGGTCTACGGTATCGTTTATCCTATCCTGTGTACCCACCCATCTTGTACAACAGCCCCAGCCATGCACACCCTGCAAACATGTATTTGATAAAAGGTGAATTTGAACTAAATGCCTATGATGTCTCAAACTGAACAAAATAATATAAACACTGGTCAAACTGATGGTAACTCTGCGATCTATATTATTTTATCCAATAGACAAAAATAAAATGGCTTTCTTGAGATCACTATTAATCCATTATTCAGTTTTATCAGAAGCTTGTGTAGATGCTTTTGAAAGAATTTACCAGAAACTTATGGTGTGTGACTAATTGAATACTCTCCTCTATTGTCTAAACAACAACTGTTATACAGCAAGTCAATTCAAATATAAACAGCTTTCTTTCGAGAAATAACAAAATAATTAATTCAAAAGTGAGATATATTCAAAATTACCAAAATGTGGTTAAGCTTATTTCAATAATTTAATTTACTCATTCACAGATGTTGACAGGAAGAGGGTAAAATAAACTCTGTGAAAAATACTTTAAATTGTGTGTAAATCAACAATGAATTCTTCTGATGTGTTGACAAGTATCCTAGCTGCGCTGCCAACCAACACCCGTGAAGAATATGATTCCGCATGAATGCAAAGAGTTTGAATTGACTAGGGCTATAATTGACTAGACAAATATTAGACGAATTTAAAACAATAAAGTGCATTCCATTAGACAACAAAGCTTTGCCTTCTGACTTTCTTAGGCATTGATGAAATAAAACGAATGAAATCTAGGTATTATAGTAGCGTGGTTTCAATTTTTAGTAACTTGTAAATTTATCAGTTATGGCAATTATGAATAATGCAATTAATATTCTACCCAAAATAGTCAGACATAAGCATGGTATTAATATTACATCTTCTAACATCAAGAATTCTCTAGTATATGCTAGAAATAAAGGATTTAGTGAGATGGATTTTTATATATCGTGACCTAAGGCTCTCTCCACGTCAAAACAACCTTACAGAGAGTAAACAAACAAAACACTCACTCTTTCTTGGTTTACAAAATGGCGGCTTCTCTCGTCTGCAGACCAGTAAGAATAATCAAAGGAAAAATCCTTAACATAGTTCTTCCTTTCTCCTTCTCCTGTGACATTCGTCCCCTATAAAACGAAAGCAACAATTCGAATATGAAAGATACTCGATTCGATATTTACGTTTCACTCGTAAATACATCAACATCACATGTAATTGCTAACCTTAACGTTATAAATTCTGGTCTTTTTGCCTTCCATTTCTATAATAGTTTTTGCCCCCATGTTGTTTTCCCTAGAAAGAAAAGGTATCAAGTCAATGAAGACAAGATAAACACACTCAGACAGTTCGAATTCGATTTCAATTTATATTCTGGTGTAACATATAGCGATAAACAATACCAAAACAATACCGAACTTCTGACTTTAAAAAGAGCTTTTACCTGTTGTTCAGAGGTCTTACTCTGACAGCAACTTTAACTGAAGCCATCGTTAACCAAAGCCTCTGATCTATAGAATAATATGGCGCCAAAATCCAGTCAACTTCTCCAACAGAAATGTGTCCAGTTTACGTCTCGTTGGCAAATCTTCCGGACGAATGTTAGCACTACGGGAACCATTTCTGCCACCCTGAGCTAAATATTTCGCAATCTTTTGCATCCAATGGGGAATATTCTTATATAGCAGATGAAAGACTCATTTTGGGGGTAATTACACAGAAGGAAGTGCACTTGACTTTTAGATTTTTTGTTGTTCCTCCGCCAACAGGTTTCGAATTTGTGGAGAAGTGCAAACATCAAATCGAGGTTATCTGTCACGTGATATCGGGATAACTATTTCTGTACCGTGAAGTCATTGATCAGGATACACTCATTTTTTTCGATTTTTTTTTATAAGAACCTTTTTTCATAAGAACGTCCAGCCTGAGATTTTACCATATTTTGAAAACATGCTAAGAATATGCCGAGGCTCAGATAGCAGAAACAAACTGGGGAGGAGGGCGCCGGCAGACTACCTTGAATTCCAACCACTCTGTCGTATGAAGCCGAAAACCCTAGCTGACAGCGTTCCTTGATTAATATGAATATCAAACTGATATAGATTGGCAGTGTTGGCTGGCGCTCAAAGCCTTCTGATTGTTATATTTTGGGATTAGGTTGGGTTTCCTATTTAAATATGGATTATTTAGATGTTTTTTGTTATTTTTATCATGTGTGACTATCATCCTTCTTGTTTTTCTTTGTTTTTGTTGTTGTTGTTGTTGTTGCTGTTATGATATTACTGCTGTTATTGTTGCTGCATAACAAATGTTAATATGCAAATCATTGGCAGAGAAAATATCTGAAGAGAAGATAATGTAAACATACATTGTGTGTTCCAAAAGTTATGCAGTTTTAAAACTGCTATATGCGCCGCTTTTGTATCGAGATAGTAAATGTAATTCCATTGGTTGAAACGTTGAATAATAGTTGACAAACTAAACAACCCACTTACACTTCTGTCACCCTTTTTCTTTATTTTACACCCACTACTGGAAGACTGCCCGAGGGGGACTGGGCACCTGCAGTACACCCCGTACTGCGCATGCCCAGAAGCAAAACAACCAAGACAAGTGAAATCCCGAACGAGAAGAATACATGATCGGGTTTGAAATGACTGGAAAAATGACCTAGCGAACGGCCCATCCAGCCATAAGATGGCATCAGTAAAGGTTGCGGTCCGTGTCCGGCCCCTTAATAAAAGGTAGGTATAGGGATTCATTGCGATTATGGTGGAATCAAAGCAAAAAATATCCTCGTCAATCGAATGTACTTTACCACAGGGAGCGAGACATGAAAGCGAATGTTTGTATTCATATGGAGGACAAGAAAACTGTGATCACTAATTTCCACGTAAGTGAATTAGAGTTTAAAGAAGCTTGGTTGAGTGACAATGATATGCAGTTGAATGAGTTGGTGATCGTATGCTTTATTAGGCTCCTGGTGGCGGAGAAGACAGCAAAGACTTCACATTTGACCATTCATACTGGTCCGCCGACAGCAATGATAAACACTTTGCTTCTCAAGAACAGGTACATGAAATACTTTAGGCCTTCTCGGCTTGAATTTCACACCCCTTCGCATTCAATCCAACGCCATACCCATTACTTTGCCTCAAGTATCTGTGGGATTTGCATCAACCTTAGTACGCTAGTGCAACCCTCGCAATTTTTTTGACAAGGGCTTCCATTTTTCATACGCAAGTCATCTTCTAATGCATGAATATATTAGACTTTAAGCGACCATTTCTATTTCATTTAAGGTTAACAAAAGCTGGTCAAAAGGTTACGGGCTCTCTAAATCAAACATATGCTACGCGATTTATTCGTACTCGGTAAAGAATTAAATGGCTTTGCAAGGTTGTATTTTGTTTCACCGCAATATCTATGTTGGGGATTCTTGCAACCAGCCTCGGTTGAATGACTAATTGAAGCCGGATATAGAGAATAAGAAAAAAACGTAAACACAAACTCGATTATAAATAAATTCCTACTTATGTCCATGGGTAATATCTTATTGTTGGGTTATCTCACTTATATAAACTACTGTTTGTTTGCTTTTCTCTTTCTCTAAAATAAACTGCAACATGACAGTGATTGTTTTGGTAATGAGATTGAATAAATGAAATTATCTGGTCATAACTGCACTATTGTTATAGATGTCTTTTTTTCTTTCAATTCCCTTTCCTATCTTTTTTTTGTGCTATTGTGTAATTATAGAATGACTTACATGGGTTTGTTTCAAGCGTTGTGGCAAAAAGTGCCTTCAAAACTAAATATTTCATGATTGAATTAGTTGACATGGAATTTAAAAAAAAAACGCAATTTATGTATTTATATCCCAAACTAAAGACATTGCCATAATTGTTTTACCTTTAATTTGACATATCTTGATTCCAAATCATTTGAAATTACTATGCCTCAACCCTTTATTAGCTGTTCCCGATTTCATGATTTACTGTGGATAATAAGTCATGACACAGTTGACTATTTTTTGTTTTTCTTTTTATGTTGCAGCTTATTTTAGACTCTAAGATTAACTCTTTTCTCTTGGAACTAAGTTTTTATTTGTATTTTTTGTCTGGTTCTTTATGTCTGATAGTTGAATTAAGTATGACTCTAAAATTGCTTTAAAATATTACAAGAGAATGAGCCATGCTCATTTTAATTATTTGAGTTAGAGCTTTTTTGATCGGATAAAGTATCAATATAGCCTTTGGTTGAGCAATTCCACATGTGAGAAACCAAAAAAATGGACATTTCCAAACTCACATTTCTGAATAGATTTTTCACATTTGTACTCTCTTATGTCTAGTGTTTATGAAATCAACTTTTTGTACCTGATGCACATTCAGGGGGGGGGCACCAAACAACAAGACCGCCAAAGGTTTATTGACTTGGGAAAAAGGCCTCACAACCACTTTATGTGGAATTCTTTTTATAACACTCAAACATTACAATCATAAACCATGATTCTATTCATGATTTACATCCATACATGTAACTCTTTTAAAAAGTATAGAACAAAAATAGTTACACATAGAAAATAATTTGAATTTGGGGGTCTGAGTTTGTTACAGACGTTACAACTCACAAAACAAGGTTTTTTTTGTACTACAAGCAGAATTTAGATCCTTTTTGAGTGGTTCTTCATATTCTCTGTAGTAGCAGAATGAAAAACAAAGATATGGCAAAAGAAATTAGAAAGTCCTTTAATAAGAGAAAAAATGACGTTATAGACGTTAAAGAGATAAAAAAAATAGAAAGAAAAATAGATAGAAAAAGATGAAAAAATTCTTAAAATCCTGAATATAGTTTGTTTGATAAATAAGAGAGGATTGATACTTATTTTGGAACTAAAATTTACTATAACATATGAAAATAGTTTGGTTTTATCAACTGCATGGAAATTGCCTTATTGGGCTTCCTGTGGTTCTTAAAAACAATTATATTTAGCTGGAAATTCACCAGTAGCTAAAAGAGAAAGTTGCCAAAAAATATGTAAAATGCAATTATATTATCAAAAAAGTTAATTACAGATTAACATTTTCACAGGTGTAACGTCTGTAAAAAGAACATGTAACTTCTGTAACAGAACTTTTTCCTTTATAGTTCAAGAACTATGGGTGCATTCTTGAAAGTCAACCTTACATAGAAAACATCTAACATCTAACATAAGATTTATGACAAAGATAACATCCAGATATTAGATTCACAGAGTTTTCAATTTAAAAAAAGTTTTTGAAAAAAGCGTTTTTTTTGACGTAACGTAACACTAACAAAACTACAATTTTAAAATCAGAAAATATAGCTTTACTTATTTTTTTTAACATGGGCATCTAAGGTTGATAAAGCCTTAACTAAAAAAATACAAGTATAATATGCAATGAAGATATGACATGATGAAAATTGAAAAAAAATGTGCTTCAAATGTAACGTCTGTATTGAAGAACTGCTCGGTTATTGATCTAAGTAAAGCAGGCAATAATAAAGACATCAAGTGTTCGTTTTGATTAAAATTTCTCCTGCTTCATGAGTAGCAAACAATTAGTAGTTCCTCTACAGGCTCCAAGCAATAATGTCTGGTTTGATGCTATTTTGTCACATCAGCTATGTTGGGACTTGAAAGAGATTTATAGCATTGTTTTTTGGCTTGGGAAAAAAGTAATCTGAACATTTCTGTCTTAAAACCATGTTGATAAAAACCAGAAAGAAAAAGTATCCATAGGAATGAGAATGAAAGCATAGCGTTAAACAAATAAAGGCTGTCTGTCATTTTGATTCACTCTCTACCATAGGTTTCACAGGCCATTTCCATTTTATAAATTTGAGATTAGATTTAAAAAATATAGTAAATACAATGACATGGCAAAATGCACAGTCAATAAGGGTTTCCAAGGTCCTTTATCTAGTGATGAATTGCAACAATTAACACACAATTAATTTTTATTTGATAGACGGTTTTCTTTTCACACTGCACTAATTCATGGAAGGTAGCTGGTTGAGTGACTATTAAATTTGTTAAATGACTAACTGGTTGATAGAAAGAGAAATATAGACATTACCTTGAGTGTAATAGATTTTACTTTATTTTGTCTGGTGGACCAAAAGGTGAAGAGCAAAGTTGTGAGTAACTGTTCAAATCACAGAAAAAGTCAATAAAAATTCAAAAAAATATCTGAAAGTCATCTGCCATTAATGAGATATGCAGCTACGTAGAAATTCAAGTCTTAATTGGCAACAATAGTTTCTTCCCTATATTTAGATATGTTTTTTTTATCTTGCAGGGTCCAGCAACTAGGTTGTGACAATAAAATGCATACCTCATTCTTCTACTTTTCTAATTCTCTAGAATCCTTTCTCCTTGTCTTATCTATTTCTCGAAAAGTAAATTTATCTACAAAGATTCCAATTTAGTATGCATTCAGTCAAAATGTTTGTCCTAAGCTCAATACATGGACCTTTAATGTTCCAGACCTTCCAAACAAAATTCCAATATAGTTGCAGTGGCACATGTGAGGTCACATGCTCAGAGCTTATGATTGAATAACACCTCTTTTGCCAGAAAGCTTTATTTTAATTCTACTGCTAATTGCTCTCAAAGAAATAGAAAATGTTATTATGAGAATAGGAAAAAAAAGGATCCTGGTAGCAGTTGTAGTATGTAAGGAACTGTGAATTGTTGCTCTTTCCTTTGATATAGCAACCAGGTCTTTTGAAGCTATATTAGCTGTGTTACTAAAATATAATAAGTCATCCACATTGTTTCATTTATTTGATTTTCTCCACTGTAGGTGTTTGATGACCTTGGTACTGATGTGCTAGGGGCAGCATTTGAGGGCTACAATGCCTGCATCTTTGCTTATGGCCAGACAGGTGCTGGAAAATCGTACAGCATGATGGGCATGGCGGTATGTACAGTGTAAAAACATTTTAATATAGAAAAAGACATCCATTAAATTACAATAAGCTTAGTATCGCAACATATACTATTCAATTCAAAAGGCCCGAATGCAATTTTTGGTATATTGTATCTCAACATATACTACAACAGTGTACTTTGCACTTATTTCCCAGGAAGCTGAAGGGCTGATACCAAGGATTTGCAGGGTATGTTACTCACATAGTAACCTTCAACAATAACTACAGGCAATAAGGACTTTTGAGGTCTCCTCCCCCTGCCCATATACTCTTATTGCCCTCCCCCCCCCCCCCAATCAAAATTTGAGTCATTAATCAATTTATAGTCAGTAGAACAAATTCATTTAAAATGTTGTTGGATCTCCATGATACAGTATGAAACATAACATTTGCCTGCCTATTCATTCTATTTCTTTGCCTCGGTTTATAGGGTCTTTACAGTCGTATGAAATCTTGTGCTGATGACAAAACTGAATTTCGCACAGAAGTGAGGTGAGTATCAAACTCGTCCACTGTAATTTATGCTAATAATACTGAATATTGTCCAACACTGTCCCACATTGGCCATTTGTCATTTGGAATGGGCGTTTGTCAAGCACTAGTGGCCAATGTGCAAATGATAATATAATGATATATCAAATGATATCTAATGCTTTATTCAATTTCAATGTGTTTTGATGTTTTTAGCTACCTCGAGATCTACAATGAAAAAGTGAGAGACCTTCTACAGCCATCTAAGGGCAAGGATCACTTCAACTTGAAAGTCAGGGAGCATCCAAAAGAGGGCCCCTATGTGCAAGGTACAAACTCACAGAAAGTTTCTATATACCCCCACTGCCTACCATTTTCTAAATTGGCCTGAAAACACCTAAAAGTGTTGAAGTTTTTTTTTACAAAGATTAAGAAGCCAAAATACATCTCATGGTGTTGCTTGGTTTGCACAATTTTTGTTAATTTTATTTAGATCTTACCAAGCACCATGTGGGTGACTATGAAGGAATTGAGAGACTTATGGACTCAGGGAACTCCAACAGGTGACTTCAAGAACAGTGCTAATTATTTTTCTGAATCAATTACATTGGAGATGGAAAGTTCAATTTTGCTTTCTTTTGTAGAACGGTGGCTTCTACAAATATGAATGATGTTAGCAGTAGATCTCATGCTATTTTCACATTGAGCTTCACTCAGGTACAGTACTAAGGTTATTGCTGTATAATTTACCTTCTTATGTTTATCTTATCTTTTGCTGTATTTGCTAAGGCTTAAAGTATAAATCTTCTAACAGTTTGGCTTTGGTTCAAACAGGCCAAGTTTTATACTGATATGCCGAGTGAGACAGTGAGCAAGATCCATCTTGTTGACTTGGCAGGAAGGTATGTGTCATTTGTTGTTCTTTAACAGAGCCTTCTCTGCAATGGCAACATTTCTACTATCAAACCCAAAAGAAAAAAAAGGTATTGGAAGCCAAAGGCTGCTCACATGCCCTTTAGTAAGGTGGTGAGCAAGAGGAGGGAGGAGGAAATGTAGCCAAAAGTATACTTAATGCTATCTGTTCTCATCACAGGGCTTCCCTTTTCTAGTTGCTTCTCATTTTTTTTTTTTTTTGGCACTTGCGGATATGTTTGCAAGGAGCCCAACCTTTTTCTTGTTTACATGTGTTTATTTGTGTGACATAAAGAACTGTTTGTGTTGTTGATTTGCAGTGAGAGAGCAAACTCTACTGGTGCGACTGGCGATAGGCTTAAAGAAGGTGCTAACATCAACAAGTCGCTTGTCACTCTGGGGACTGTCATCTCAAACCTAGGTAAAGTTGTGTGTTAGAAACTGAGAGAGTTAAATGGATAGAGTTGGATGGAGATAGAGGGGGATTGAGAGGAAGTTAGTTAGGTGTGAGCAATTGGTTGATTAGATGATTAACATATTACATGATTCTGTCTAAATTATCACTTACAATGATGAGTTTATAATGTCTTACTATTACCAGGAGAAAGCCGGTGAAAATGCATCTACAATGGCGCAAATATTAGATGTAGGTGTTCCTCCCGACTTGTTTAGGTTGACCTTTGTACTGTTCTACTTTCAGCGGATGCAAGTGATGCTGGGGACTCCAAGAAAGATGCCAAGAAAAAGCTGTTTATTCCATACCGTAACTCAGTACTGACTTGGCTACTGAAAGACAGTTTGGGAGGAAATGCCAAGACCATCATGATTGCAGCCATTTCACCTGCTGATGTAAACTATTCCGAGACTCTCAGTACTTTGAGATATGCCAACAGGGCAAAGAACATCATTAACAAGCCCACTGTCAATGAGGTGAATATGATTTGGTGTTTTGATTGTTATTCTGTTATTCTCTGAAATTTACAAACGTTAGACAAAAAGATAAATCAACTGGCTAGACCCAACTAAACTTTGTAGAAGAGTGTTCACACAGCTGCATGCATACGGATTTGACAAACATAACTTAGGTTTGTGACTACTGCACAAACGTTTGGCTTGACAAGACCTACGCTAACTTCTGGTATCAAACCTTCTCTACCTGGCCCATGCCTGTAGGGTGGGTTGGACGGCTATCTCCCGCCTTTTTAAGATGAGTTTTATAAAAAAAAAAATGTTATAGATAAAACCTTAACAATATCCTTTGCGGTTAAATGGAAATGTGGCTTAATTGAATACACAATAATATATTATGGCTGTAGTACTCATTTAACGGGTAACATTCATCCTCCTTTTCCCCACCAAAATCCAGAAACGGGACTGAGACCCCAACCCATTATACATGAGTATAATGCTGAGGCACTGCTGCTGGATCTGAAGAGTCTTGTAATAATACTAGACAGTAGATAATTACACATGTTTAGGCGGACACCAAGATTCATTAAAGCCACCATTTTAAAGATTGTTTTAGGGGCAGGAATGCTTAAGGGAACAATAGTTGTTTTTTGATAACCTGAACCCACCCTAGAAAAATCAATGTTACACTTATAAGTGACTGACTTCTTCTTCGCAGGATGCCAACGTGAAGCTGATCAGAGAGTTGCGATCAGAGATAGAAAGACTGAGGACAATGTTGACCAATAAAGGCGAAGGAAGCTTAGAGAGCCTGTCTATTGGCGAAGCTGAGAAAAACAGCATTAATGAACAGCTTCATCAAAACGAGGCCAAGGTTGAGGAGCTTACGAAGAACTGGACAAGCAAATGGCGGGAAACTCAGAAGATTATTGAGGTCAGGAATAAAAAGGGGATATACATCTAATTCACTGAAATCTCCGCTTAGAGATACTTGTTAGCAGACAGCTATATGTCGATTTGTACTGAAGCTTTGTCATAAGGACTCCTGAATATAAAATGTAGATGGAGACGCCTAACATATAATAAATTGATTATTGTTGCTGAAATGCGCACTAGAATTCCTACAAAGAACGGTTTTAATTTGATGATTTGTTTTTCAGGAGCGAGCTTTAGGGTTCCGTTATGAGGGTTCAGGTGTACGAATGGAGTCTGAACTGCCTCATCTTGTGTGTATTGATGACGATGTGCTGAGTACTGGAGTGACACTTTACCATCTGAAGGTCAGAAAGAAGTGGCTGTGTTGTGTTTATCGTCAAAGCATCGATCTCTTCTTAAAATCCCCTTCTTTTTGTTATCAGGAGGGCATGACTTACATGGGAAAAGAAGGAGACAATAGTGCACCAGACATCAGTGAGTTAAACCTTTCCGACGATAATGGAAATATCAATAGTAACTCGTTTCACATATCTTTGATAACAGATTTAATGGTAAATTCTCTTTATTGCTGCTTTTTGAGACGACACAATAGCATAGCGGTAAAAACGATAGATTTAGGTACTTGAACTAAAACTTGATCCAAATTATGTAATGTTTAGAATTTGGACAGCATCATGTAGGAGCGCTACTGTAAACCCTCAAACCGTCTCTTGTCTATTCTTACTTCGGCTTGTTCGTCTGTTCAGTTCTAACAGGGCCTGGTATTGATGGGAGCCATTGTATCATGGAATGCATTGATGGGAATGTTATTATGCACCCCCTTGCCACTGAGGGCTGCCAGATAAACGGAGAAAAGGTCACCAAAGCTAAACGCTTGTCTCAAGGTACATACTCCAACTCGCGATTTATGTTTCATCTGTAATCATTCCTTTGTGGCGATAGTACAATGCTGTATGCTAGAGAAGTCGGGTGCGGGTTCAGACCCATTTCCGCCTGTTTATAAACAGATAAAAATGATTAGAGAGGACCTGCATGTCTTCATTCTGTTATTAAGGCGAAAGTGTTCAGCCCTTTTTTGAAAGGTCAGAACTTTTCCTGCGGATCCACACCTGGATGAACTACATTCATTTTGAATAACATTAAAAAGGAATAGGGAATTCGTTAAGAAACACTGCGATGCAGCCTTGAATAAAAAGATCCTTGATTTTTTTAGATCCCCGAATCTCTCGAATGAATGATCAAAATAAGAAAAAAAAAAGCATTAAATTTTAGTAGCTTCTCGAAACATTTCCCCCAGTTCCAAGTAGAAAGTATAATATAAATGAAGGGTTTTCTTCATTTTCTAGTTCTTAAAGGTGAAAGCAAGAGTCCTTCCCTGATACCATTTGCTCGTTTTCTACAGGTGATGTTGTTCTTCTGGGCAAAACAAACATGTTCAGATATAACCACCCCCAAGAAGCTGCTAAACTACGAAAACAGCGCTATGTAAGTCCTTGGCACTCTTCTTTTAGAATAGAAAATAAAAGTAATAGACATATTTGCCATTTGCAGTCTTTTTGCGGATAGATATAAAGATTTAAAGTAATAATCGTTTTAAGACTTCGAATGAGTGTAAAAATTATCTTTGATTGAATTTAATCATAACGAATAAAAAGAACTTGGTGTTTAAACCACCAGCATACACCTCCATTTCTTACCTTAAACATATGATTAAGTAGTGCACGCTCCCTCGTCACAGCACGTGCAATTAAAAATAACATATATTATGTCCATAACCAGCTCGTTGGTCGAGCGTCGTGGGCTTTGCAGGAGGGTTCAGATGTTGATCAACAGGAAGAGGTATCACTGCACCTTTTTAGTCTACCTAGGCGTGCATGGTCTAAATTCAAACGTATAAAATGACCGCGCTTTAAATATGACTGTATAAACCCAGTCTAAATCCAAACGTGCTAAACAACCACATTCATAACCAAGTTGGGTAAGCATGAACTAAACCCAATCGTATAACATATCATTCTTACAGTCATTCACGTTCATTGGGTGCATTTTTTTACTAAACCCGAATGTTCATTGTTATAGTATGAATCAATGGAGAACCTTGCTGAGATCGGAACGGAACCAGAACGAACACCATCCTACCTATTTTACAATGCAGGGTATGTTTGGTCTTGTATTACTGCAAGGGTACCAGTAAGCTCTTCCTCAGTTCTAATTTTCTCTTTATCTGATTATTTAAAAGAATAGATCTACAAACCTTTAGGACATCACTCATATGCGATGGGGTCTACAATTAATGGTGTACTGTCCAGCATCTGTACTGCTTTAAAAACGACCATTGACCATTACTTTTTGTTTGATCCCTAGTCTTGAGCTTGAGCGACAGTACAGAGAAGAAACGAAGTTAATAGAACAACAGAGGTACGAAGATCCTTGCCTACTTTTATAAACCATGGTCTTACACTCGGTTTCTGTCACACTTGCACTTTGTGTGACTGAAGTCAGCAATTAGACGTTAGACCGCTGTTAGACCTTTAACCCTTTAGAGAGAGCGCCGAAAAGCACCAAGCATCAAGAAAGCAGACAAGAGATACATACGCACTAAGTCAACTTTATTCATTTTCTGGCTTTGTGTGTGTGTGTTTTTTAATACTTTTCTAGTGACAGTAGCTAAAAAGGCGATGTTGTTTTGGTTGTAATCGATCTAAACCTGTGACAGATGCAGAATTGGAAGAATTCAAAAGTTGATTGACGTTCATCACCAAAAACAGTTGTGACTCGTAAACGAAAGGCACGTGTGACTTAAAACGAGCGTAGTACTATCCTGTTTAATTTGATTCCTTAAATTCTCTTTTTTGAAGGTCCGATTTGGAGCAGCAACAGAAAGAAGCAGCTCGTAAATTGGAAGAAGCAAGGTTTGTGGCGAATCTCTTATTAAACATGCTAACGCAAAACCGCCGACTACTTTGTTTTCGTACCCGGTACACTACGTCGTGGTACCGAATGTTAGGTATTTCCTTTGGTGGGCATTATCTTTGTAATATTACCTATCATGGGTCAGTTTATTGGCCAACTTTTTATTGCCTGTTTATCTCCTTTTTTGTTACATTTCCAGATTAGAGCTTGAAGTCCTTAAAGCGCAGCAGGAGAAGGCTGACCAGACTCGCTCCCAAGAAGAAGAAGAGCGCCAGCGTGAAATTCAGGAAAACAAGCTCCAGCTGGAAAAACAGAAAAAGTACCTGGAAGAACTACGCATAGAACAAGAGAACGCAAGGAAGAGAGCAGAAGAAGAGATCAAGGAGGTCAAGGAGAGAATCAAGAAGGAGCAGGAAGAGGAGAGGAAGCGCATGGAGGCGGAGATGCAGAGACTGCTTGCCTTGGAAGAGGAACACCGCAAGACGGTGCACCAGAAAGAGCAGGAGATGGTCCGGGTCAAGGAGGAGCTAGAAAAGAAGTGGCTTCAGGAAAGGCAGCAGGTGGAGCAGCAGCGGCAGGAGGTAGAGGTACTCCAAGTGGAGATAGAAAACAAACGCAAGGAGGTTGAGCAAGTTGAGCAGCAGATCAGGCTGACAGCCGAACACAATAGTAAGACGCCCTCTCCTGGCCGACTCAGCCCAAGTCATCGCCATCCAAGAATTCCTGAGGATGATGATATCGAGGGATCAGATGAGGAGGCTATGGGTTTTGCCGTAGGTGAGAAAAAAAAGACTCACATAGAGATTCTCCGTGAACGAATGCAGGCGCTTGAGGCGGAGTATGAGGAACAAAGGAAGACAGCGCAATACGAAATAGCTACTGCGAAAGAGGCTGTGAGAAAGGCAGAACAGGAGGCTTTAGAAGGCTTAAGAAGTCTCACCACTGGGAAGTCAGCGATTGAAGACCAGTGGCAGAAAGTCGAGGAGGTACAGCTTAAGCACAAGATGATTCATGACCAACAGTTAGCCAAGATGCGAGACGTGCGAGAGATGCTTGATCAAGCTGAGGAGGCGGAGGAAGCTGTGCTCATTGAAAAAGAGAAGATAATCATGGAGCGAAGGGCTGCCAGGCATAAGGTGGAGGAAGTAAGGCGCAAGCTGGAGGAGCTAGAACATGAAGACAAGGTTGTGGAGCTGACTGAGGAAGACTTCAACAAGAAAAAGGAGCTCCTGGAATGGGAGACGCGTGAGGAGATTAAAGACATCCGCGAAGAGAGAAGAATCCTGAACGAGCTTTATAACAAGCATCAAACAGCCTTGCAAAAAGCTACCCAGATGGTCACAGAAACTAAAACTAAACTGGAAAAACACTTGGAAAGCGAGAAGTTTATGTTAGTGCCGCTGCGCGCGAAGGTAGAAAGCTTGGTGCGGAATGAGCTTGGTCCGCTTATAGTAGCGGAGCAAGAGATTGAGAGACGTTGCGAAGAGGTCGATTATGAAAGCAGGGAGAGGAAAAAGCTCATCTACAAACAGCGCAGGAGAATCGCCCTCCTTGAACGCCAGCACAATCAAGCTCTACAGCAGGCCGAAAAAGAAACATTGAACGAGGAGGAGTTTGAAGAACTAGAGAACGAGCGAGAAGCTGAGCGTAGTTTAATCCGCAAGGAGAAAGTACGACTTCTGGAGTTGGAGAAAAAACACAAGGAGCAACAAGAAGTGGCTGAACTGATGATTGGTGAAGCGGTAAAAGACCTCGAGAAGCACAAGTCGCAAGTGAATCAGACACTAGAGCACGAGAGAAAGAAACTTGTGGATCTGGAGTCAGTGCACAAGGAAACATTGGAGCACATTGAGCATGAGTTAGAGGCCCGAACTGAGATGCTCCACCGAGTTAAGGACAAGGTACAAAAGGACAAGCGACAACTCGCCAAGTTAGATGTGCGACAGCAGAGATGTGCCGCCAAAGCGGCCGAGGAGCTGTTTATGATGGCAGATCTTCTAGAGAAGGAGATGAGCGATAAGGGAAAGACAGAGGAGCTGATGAAGATCAAGGAACACCGTAAGAAGCTTCAAGACCTAGACCGACAACTTCGCATGGCTGAGCGCAAAGAGAGGGGAGGCCGAGGCGAAGACGACCAGAACTCATGTACACTCATCTGACTAGCACCAATTACTACTGCCCCCAAGACGGTGTTCCTGGCTAGGATTATCTGTCTTCTGGTAGCTCTTCTTGGCGGCATCACATTAATCTCATTGTCCCTTTACTTCCTTCTCTTTATATTTATTTGTTTGTACATTTGTTTCTTTTTGATATCCGTTGTAGTTTTCAGTATTTTATCAGTAATACTGTTTGTTTTGTGGTTCGTCTTATTTGTTCTGCCTCTTGTGTTGTGTTGTGGCTTGGCCATTTGTGTTTTGATGTCTGGTTAAAGTCGGAATTGAAGTTTGGATTTTTTCTTTAATTTCTTTTTTGGTAAGAGCAAAAGCTATGTTCATTTAACATGAATTAATATTGATATAGAACATGCTATTTTAGCATAATTGGAATTATCAAGGGGCCTTTTTTACTTTTCAAAATGTGGAAAATGTTCTTATGTTTGCAATTGCCAGCATTCCTGCTAGCATGGTGAGCTATGTATATATTAGATTGATAAGCCCATGCAAAAGAACAAACACGATTTCATGATAAGTGGGTATTGAGAATGTGTTGGTAATGCAAGCCTGTAGTCCTCACTAGACTTGTCCCATTCCTATGAAAGAAAAATGTTACGTGTACAAGCTAATTATGAAGTATCAAAGAAATTATGGTCCACCAAAGTAGAAATCCCCTCCCCTATTATGCTGGCTACAGGCTTGCCATGTTTACGTCAAACAATTAATGGTGCAGAATACATAATATACTAAATGAGGTGTATAGATTTCAGACTTGGGAACTAGGGTTTATAGAGACAAATTAGAAGGACTTACATTAACTCTAAGTAAGCTCGAACCAACTGTGTCAACTATTGTGTATTACTGACCAAAATGCTTTCCTGGTTTATTTTGTTTCATTTTGTAGTATAATGTACCCCATTAAACTATTTATCAGGAAGCCATTTCGGTCGGCAGTAGGCTACATTGACAGTATAAAAAAACTTAAATGAGTAATTTACAAGCCTCTGTGGCATTTCTCAAAGCAATATGAAAATAATAATTAGGGATTGAATTATTTAAATAGGCAAAGGCTTAACATGAATTGAATATTAATTGATAATTTGGAGGAGATACCACAATTTGTTGAACTGTGTATGAAGACATTGTTTCTTGCTCATCCTAGAGTCAAATGATGAAGTGATATATTTATTTTTCATAATAGAATTCATCATGGGGTAACATTTACTGTATATTTATGGGTCCATCCCTAGGTGCCTCAGTTTTGCTGGGCCTAAATTGGTGTAATTTATTTGTTTGATGCAATAACTTATGGGTCCTATGTAGACATATGGGCAATCATGATTAAATAGTGTGTGCTCTTATTCATCTCAACTTGTGGAAAACAATAAAAGCTGTGCTGAAACAAACAGTACATGCTGTTTTGATAAATGTAGAAATAGTCTAAGCTGATTTTTTATAACCTCTTAGTCAAATTTCAGCCCCCCCCCCCCCCCCCCCCCACCACCACCACCACTCCAATAAAATTGATAAAACATTAGTTGTGTCATCCATTCAAGAAAAATCTGCTCAGATCCTTAGTATGCTCTGTACTCTCAAAATGACTTATGGCAGAATTCAGCATTATCTTTAGCGATTTCCAACCTCTAGGTAAATGGTATTCTGGTCTCCATTATCACTTATTGTTGGACAGCACAGAAAATGGTTTCTAATCTTGCCAACTCCACTCCAATAAAAATCCAACCAAATATAATTCTGCTATCTTGAAATGACAAAAGCCGCAAAGTGGTTTATTAGCAGTGGAAAATTATTGACCATTGAAACCGCATGAATAAAAGTGTATTTACAAGATACCACACGTCTGTAGTTTTCTTGCCACCTTCAATGACTGGATGTTCTGTTTATTTTATCAATTTTAAAGATATACCTTTTTCATTACAAATATAGTATTTCTCACAAGCTCTTTACTGCAGCATTATCATTGCCATTCAGTTTACTTTCACTAGCAACACACTGATAATTTTATGATTTTTTTACTTACAGTACACCAACATCTCCCAGTATCATGATCAGCATCTCCACTGCTAAACATCCTTATCACTTACTATCATGTACATTATCATTATAAATTATTATTGTGGCCTTTATTATATCCACCACCAGCACTACTAATGTGCTGCATCATCATTATCATTGATTGTTTATATGATCATTTTCATCTCTGTCAGCACTGTGCTGAGCAACAATCTCATCACTAGCATCTGTATTATCCAGAATCATTATAATCTTGATGGGCACTGTCAGTACTATGCTAAACAACTTCATAACCTTCACTTATACCTGAAGTATGATCATTATTCTATTTATTATTGTATTGATGATCATAACCACTACTAGCAGCACTGTTTGGAGCAGTATCCTTATCATCATGAGTACTTGTTCTACTATTTGAAGGATCATCGTTGTTACTTTGTTCATAATTATATTGCTCATTTCTGTCAGAACTGTCCTGGACAATATTCTGATCACCAACACAAGTATTGTTCCTATCATTCACAATATCATCATTGTGATTTTGATCAAAATCATCAGCACTGCATGGGATATCATCCTTATCGCCACTGCTAAAGTTACTTTCATCAACTACACTATCATCGCCATCACAACCAGGATTGTGTGATAGAGCAGCATCACAAGTAGGGTCAGCATCTGTGCTATCATGCACACCATTGTCATTGCTATCATGCTCAATATCATCATCACTTTCTCTGCTGTTTCTTGAGTTTTCACCATTCACACAGGCTTCTATTGCCTCCTCATCCAAAACAGCATCACCTTGAACAATCTCTTCCCTCCCACGCACTTCAAGACTTGTCTCCTTGCAACTACTTTGAAACTGTGAATGAGGGTCAACAGGATTTGTGAAGTGCTTCCAATTAAACACAAGCCCAATCTCTTCACAAGAGGCGCTAGGTTCTGTCAGTTCTCTCTCTTCATCTGGTTCAGTCCCAAGGTTTGGCGTCTCATCTGGGATTACAACAAAAGGATTTGATCCTTTTCTGGAGGCACAAGCTACACTGCCTTCAATACCAGAATCATTGTCATCATCACCATCAATGTTATGGTGTTGTCCATAGCTTTGTGCTCGTGCTTGTCTATTTACCATAGCAGACCCAACAGGGTACACAGGGGATGTACTTACTCTTGATCTCTTGAAATGTTGGTTTAATCTTGCCCTTTCTCTTACAGTTTTAGACTTGTTGTCTAACACAATATCCTTTCCATTGAAATAATGAAAGATCTTCACCCTATAGTAAGTTTCTCTTGTGAGTGGATTTCCATTCACTGAAAGATACCTTAGCTGGGACATACATGTCAATTTTGAGAATTCTGTCAATGTTGAAACTCTGTTCTCTGCAATGCCTAATTCGATTAGACCAACCAAACAATCTAAACCCGATAATGACTGAAGATTATTATGATTTAGAATGAGTGACTTCAAGTGTCGCAAATCCCTTGGTGTGGCAGAGACAAACTGGATGGAGTTGTGTGACAAGTCGAGTTGAGTCAGACTAGGGCAGTCCACCTCCTGAAGGTCCAAACTTTCAAATTCATTGAAACTCAAATCGAGACTCTCCAATGCTGGAAGAAGTCTCAGAGACTCATCTATCACTACAATTTTATTATGAGAAAGATTCAGGTTGGTGAGATGCGTCCACGGTTGCACGACCACCCTGTTCTGTGTCAGTCGAGCAGTCATTTGTGTCCTCCATGCAGCCACAGAGCCTTGTACTCTAGGAGCTTTTCTTTTTGTGTACACCCTATCAACCAGTAGTTCCTTCATAGTCTTTAAGCTGTGATAAGCCGTGAGATATTTCAAATGAGTCTGAAGTTCCGAGAGTCCATTAATCAATTTCACGGGGCATCCGTTCAGTACCAAACTTTTCAAAACTTTAAACAATGAAATATCAAATTCCAAATGATTTGCAAGTTCATGAAAACTCTTTGATTCCTTTTCTGCTTTCCCATTTACTTCCAAGCTTTCTAATTGGTAAATAAAGCTGTATAAATTGCCTAACTCTACAGCTGAAGTCTCTCCTGTGGCTTGTATTGGTTCTGGTAGCTGCAGCTGTTTAGTGATACAGTACAATTGTGTCGGGGTCATGCTAAAATGTTCTTTCTCGACAAATATAGCGTCCTCAACCATTGAAACTTCTTTAGCCAGAGCCTGGGTTACTGACATTACATCGTGGCTTGATACGTCCAGAAACGCTAAGATCTCCTTCGAGCTAGACACATAAGTACTGCTATTCACCAGCTTCTGTAGGTAATGCTCTAAAGCTTCGCGGCGACTCTCCAGATGGTGTAATTTTAGGTTCGCTGTTAGCTTTTTAGGGGGGAGCATGTCTTTAGGAATCCCATATAGATTCACAAGGGTTTTGTGAAGTTCGCTAAACTCCCGATACCTCCTCATAACAGACCAGTGGTTTGACTTAGTCATCACATCGATCTTGTATAACGCATGTGGTGAAGGGATCGCTTTTTGCCACACTTCTCTTATGACAACATGCGTTATAACAGGACAACTTTGGAAGCTATCTGTCGAAGACGATTGTCGGTATTTTGGCCACAACACACTGCCGGCTCGAGGAAGCGACGCTCTAAGTGATGTCATTGGTTATTGGGAAATCCTTTCTCATTGAGAAGCGCACTGTATTGCTCTTAGATGTGTTTTGACGTGTTTTTTGGGAGAGACAAAATCAAAATAATATTGTGTTATGGCCGCCATCTTGGATGCTTTGAAAATGCGGCCTGAAAATGCTCAGTGACCACGCTTCGTCGATCAGCTCATCTTAAACGATGACGTCACGCTTGGCGAGTTTGTTGGCGTTAGTGGCGGAGGGTTAGACTACAGCACGTTTCAGTACATATGAGTTAAAAAGACGTAATCACGTTTCACGGCAGGAATATTACTTATGGGGACCAAACGCATAGATCACACGGATCTACCCTTACCAAATTTCCCATTCATAGAAAGCGATAATCACGAATCGCAGTTAATTTTAACCGCTCATAGAGTTATTGAAGTTTTACTGAAGAGTAAATTAGGTGCACTCCATGTGCTATGATGATGGCTAATGCCCTTCCCTAGGTCGCTCATACTCAACGTTATTTTTTGTTAGTATAATTAGTATCGAGATCAGGCGCATACACAAGGTGCGCAGGTTCTCGCCGATGACTGCGCATCCCCCCAACCCCACCCCCCTCCCCCCTTGGCCAATCCTGGGAACGCGCCTTGAGATCAACTGCACACCGCTCCCCTAGTGCCGCTGATATGGATCTTATCGAGATCCGCGACTCTTTTGGTACCTAAACTGACTTAAATGAGACTACATCCCATTGTTATCAACCATATGAATGCTTTTTGATTTTTTTTATTATTTGAACTAATCACTCTAACTAATCACACTAACCACCATAACAACCAGAAGTCCAATCAAAATGGCGGGGTGCTTCATTGTGATACTGCAAAAAGATAACAAGCAGCAAGGATCGTAAACAAGATTCGGAGATTAAAGAAAATAAAAACATTTCTTTTGGAAATGCTAGATTCTTAACGGAAAGTCAAGGATGTTTATTCATGCAAATCATTTTTTTCTAAATCAGAGCAATGCCGAAGTGAGATATAAAATCTTGATTTCAGTATAAAAGATCTTGAGTTCAGTATAAAGGCCCATCAAAGAGATAATGTATGCTTTCCTTTTTTATGCTTTCTTTTTTTTAACCTTTTAACTTGTTTGTATTAGGGTATATAAGGGAGTTTTGGAGGGCTTGGATATTATGGAATAGAAAAAAGCATAGGGTTAGCTTACCACTTTGTAACTTGAGTTGATGATTTTACTGTTCTCGGCTAGAGGACACTTTTTAGTACTGACCAACTCTGGCGAAACATTGCGATATATGGACCCTTTCCCCTTAGGGGATTAAGGTATTCAAGCTTTTCTTGTGCAAAAGAACTAATCACTCGACAAACATTTTTGTCCTAGAAGAGTCTTTGTCTTAGCGGCATTGAGAAAAGTAATTACTCGTGCGTTTAGAATCAATATAATGAGTGTTGCTCTTTGTGTCATCTTCAAAAGTAGTGTTTATGCTTCGAGCTCAACAATAAAGGGACCACTGTAGTTAGAACATCTTTCTTGTTATCGTCTTTTTCGCGTTAGATTGGTTTTCAAAATTCCGTGAAATGTACTAATTTAGTTTATTCAGTACGAATAAACTGTAATGTCATTGTTCTCTTTTGTTCTGGGTTGACAATTACAATTTACCAATAACATTTTGTTGCACGGGATTTTGAAAACCACTCTATTAGCTTAATGCAGCAATGTAAGACGTCTATTGGATCTATACATAGAAGAATAGTTGGGGTACTTCTATTCCTGTAAATCCCCTTAGGGGAATTAGAATTAAGACTAACTGGACTAATTGCGTTAGTCTAATGTCTTCTTTTGTTGTTGTTTTTGTGTTACTCGTTTTGTTTTGTGATGCCTGTATCCAAGAACAGAAATGGCTGCTATAAAAACAAACCATTCGTGTTAAAACATCAGTATTCCCTATTTAGGTCCATACGAAAAATTATTACTTAGCTACGTTTAGGGCTTTATTTTATAAAAATCTTATGATGGATCCCAAAAGTGACCAGCGTAAATAATGATCCCATTACGAGTTTGAATTATTTGCTTATTGTCAATAATCCCATTGAAATACACATAGAATACAGAATCATTCATAAGTTATTCTCGAACGTTCTTTAAATAGACAATTCCCTGTAACATTCGAAAAAAAAAATAACAGTTTACACAGTGGGATAGCATTCTGGTTGCTACCCGCTTTAAAGATTTCCTTGGTTTTAGAACAGTGGTATGATTTTTTTTTTTTTTTTCCATATGCAAACTTTCGTTTTTTTTTTTTGTTTTTTTTTTTTGCTAACACTGATTCAGTTTGTAAAAAATGTCCTTTTGTGATCTGAATATTTGCCTAACTCCAAAGAATTCAATTGTGGGGGGGGGGGGGGGGGGGCACACATAGACCATAAATAAAATAACCAATTTCATTGGTCTGCTTACTATTAATTTGCTGTTCCTAAGTCTTTTTATGAAAGCGAAATCAGCAAAAAGCTGTAAAATATTTCGAAATAAAACAAAAAAACAAGATTGATTTATACTCGAGCGGGTTTGACTTTTGTCACGGCTCGAAAAAACGCAATTTTGATGAGTTCATCGCGATATAATGACAGCTCCCCTTGGGATTTTATGCATATTCTTGCATTTCTCTTGTAAAGTTGTCCTGAACATATTTGAAAGTCATTGGAAATAAGTTGGTTCCAATTTTAAAGTAAATAAAGCAACTGCTTTTTGCTTGTGTTCAGAACAAAGGCACGGAAAAGAGTCGTGAAAATGGAACTCCAATTTTTTTTCTTCTCAAATAGAAAATAACTAATAATATGATATGTTTCTAGTCGGGAAGATAAAAATCGCGGGGGTCCAATTACAGGACAGTCTACGGAACAGATGCTCATTTGCATAAGCCACTGTCCGGCGTTCTCGATTCCATGCGATGCCATTTTCCGCCATTTGTCATGACAACAGCCCACGCTTCGAGGAAGGCGATGTTTTGCGAAGTTTTATTACATTTATAACATTAGATAGTATGCTCGCCTGTTATACTTTTTAAACAAAAAAAATATCATGACAATAAAGTATAAGGGTCAACTTATCTCATGTTAGCAAATCAAATTCCTAAGAAGTCTTAAAAGAATCAGATTTTGGCGATATTTTGAAGAGAATGAATCACATGAGAAAAGTTCTAACTCACTCAATTTCACATTTTTGGTACATCCAGTCATAAGCAAAGTTAAAAGCCGAGACTCACAGCATAGCTAAAACGTTATTTTACTTAATCTGAGTGAACTCTGAGCACATATTTCCACCTGGTTTTAAATATATTAAACGATTACGAGCTTGCATGGTTTTACCGTCTCCAAACCGCAAAGCACGCATGTAATTATATTCTAAATATCTCGAAAAGGCGTGGAAATCGCTGTAAAGTTTGTATTGGACGTTTGATAAGAATTCCTTCAGGAATTTGTCTGGGAGGTCTGATTTCCGTAGCACCCTTTATTAAGAGCAATAAGTCCTTTAATAGCATAGACATGCAACAACAGCCAATAATTATGTTTGCTTCTAAAAACATTTTTGGTACACCTAGCCATAGACTCGTTTTATGAAAATCATGTACAATATATGAATCTCCAACTAATAAACTCTCGGTGTGTGAAAGATGGGCTCCGGATCCTAACGCGTTAAAAAATAGGAGGATAAATTAAAAAGTGTGTCATTCAATCAGTCTCGACTAAATCTTTGTTCTAGCCGTAGAAGCGTGCGTAAATAGCAAAAGAATGAAATGAACAAGTGACGGTGCATTCCAGCATGGCAACTGCGTTAAAAATAAACTTTTCTTTTTTCCCCAAATTTTGTTTATTTGGACTAAATAAGATTTTGTTATTGTGCGTGAACATTACTCTTTAGGATGAGGTACAATTTAGAAAATGAAAACGAATAAAACGCTCAAAAAATAATTTTATTGACGTCCTAGAGATTTTATACTAATGTATCGAGCATGATTTTTATTGTAAATTTCCCCTTCGCATTATCATGGGGGTAGCGAAAGATACATCTTAATCCTTTTTGAAGCTAGAAACATTACTTTTGGTAATCCACCTGATGAAGGAAAATGCCATTTATACGATAGTGTAGGCTGTTTCATTTATGAAAGTTGTTTTACCAGCTTTTAAGTAAAGCGATTCAATCGAATCAAAATGTAAACATATGACCAATGATATTAACCCAAAAAAAATACTTGCAAAATAAATTCTCTATGACAAGGGTTATCAAACTGTCATGTGACCCATAGTCCCTAATTTGTCAGGTTAAAGCGGTTAAAATCGAGAGAGTCCTCTTGTTTAAAGCAGTGCATGTTAAGCAGTGCATGTTGCAGTGCTCCAAAAAGGTAAGTGAAAAAAAGTTAGAAGACCCATACAGCCTTTGTTACATCAACCGTATGCTAGATTAAAGGTAAACCCCCGTGAGCCAACTAAGAGGTCATCAATGACAATTAATTTTATAATTTCAAATAGAAGCTTTAAACGACCAGAAAGGCGTAATTCGCCATTGAAATTGTTGTGAACAATAATGCGATAAATTTTAGTGAAGGAAAGAACCAAATACGTCCGATCTTTAAGATTTCTAAGAAATGATCATGTTAATGTGAATGATTTGAAAAGTTTGGCGATCAGCTTAGAAACTTTGTGTAAAACAGCCTTCTAACTCAAACCCCTAAATGCACTGTTCGGTCGCATTTCTCCTGAGAAGCTCTTTTCCACCATATCAATATTTTTAGTGCGTTTCCTGAAAAAAAAATTAAAAGAATTCGGCAAGAAAAGTTGCTCACGTTAAATTTTGAAATGTTTTAAAGTTTGTGCTCAAGTACATGCTTGGGTTTATTATCATTGAACTAGGTAGAAAGCTTGATAAGTTATCTCATCCGTGTGAAACGATGGCTTAAAATGGCGTCGCATGGAATCGAGGACGCCGGACAGTGGCTTATGCAAATGAGCATCTGTTCCGTAGACTGGGAAGCAATTTCCCACGGACGTAGATTGTGGTCGAGTCCGCGGACTCCCAGCGGTCATACCCAACCTCACAGTCGGAATTTTCCGATCACCATCTCCGGAAAGTGCGAGATTGTCGGAGAAATCCAAGATGGCAGTCCGGCTTTTGTGTGTGGTGACAGATCATATAATTATCTATAGTCTTTAGTCTACTCAATGTAGTTAGGGTTTATTACTTTTATGTCATCAGGCAGATTAAAAAAATAAATGAGCAAGAACGGATGAGTGAGTCAGCCAATTAGTTTCCTAATCTCGACTTAGGAACGCGCGGGTTCGTTGTTTTGCGTTTCATGGTATAATCATAACAAAGAACGTAATAGCAGGCGCGTAAACAGGATTAGCTGAGGGGGGGGGGGGGGGGGGATTGGAGGGGTTGCGCAGCCATAGGTATCATGAAAAAGAGCCAATAGAACAAGTTCATATAAATTTCTGTAAAATGTTACTCGGCGTCGGTAAAGGTGCAAGTAGTAATAACGCATGCAGAGGCGAACTTGGAAGGCTTCCCATGAGAACAAAGGCAAAAATGCGATCTTTAAAATTATGGCTGAAATTATCTAATGTAAACGAAATGCAAAAACTTTCGAAAACTGCATACAACTGGATTAAGGAGGCAGACAACAAAGCCTTCTGGAGTTATAAAATAAAATACTGGCTTAATCGAAATGGGCTGGGAGATATATGGGAATGCCAAAATCTAATAACTGGTAATTTTAATGCAATTGAAAAGTTAATAAAACAAAGAATACAAGACGTTGAGTTACAGACATAGGTTCGGCGACATACATGATTACATAAGAAAAGAATCCAACCAACAAAACAAACTTAGAACCTATAGAATTTTCAAAACAACATACGAATTTGAAACATATATCAGCCAGGTTACCAATACAAACCACAGAATCGCGCTGACAAAACTGCGAATTAGCAATCATAAGCTCGAAATCGAAGCTGCGCGTTTGTCGAAAACCTTACAAAAGAGCAAATGAGAGGATATGCCCTATTTGCGCTACCGGAGGTGAAGGATGAGGTTCATTTCCTGACAAGATGCCCCAAATTTTGTGATGAAAGAGCCGGATTCTGCCAATTGCTCACATTTTCCAAGAGGAGAGTACTTTAGAATGTCTTTAAATTTTCGTATACCTCCCTCCTCGCTAGTTAGCAAAGTGATGTGATTTCGTATGTCAATATTGGACACGTGGGCTTGGGTGTGCCGTAGTATGTAGTAAAAGAAAAAACGAATTGTGCCAAAAATCATGTGTGAATATATAATGACCAAACAATGAAATAGTCAATTTATCGAAGATTGTAGATAAAAGGCTTCAAAAAATAGTGAGACAAAAATGAATGGTATTAATGAGGTAAAAAGCATGACGAGGACTATAGGAGAAAAACCCTCGGAGAAATAAGGGCACAAATTGGATCTGCTCCGCAAAATATCTGTTCCGCAGCCTGTTTTTTTGCTGGCTGTGAAGATGTTAGACCCCTCAGTTGCTGGGAAAAAATCGTCCCGAATGGTTCTGATGGCAAATTGTGGAGTGGAACTAGCTGGGAATATTTTCTTGGGAGCTGGAGCGGATGCTTGGGAAAAAAAACCCTCCCGATCGGTTATACGGGCAATTATTCATGTGCTAAAATGCCTAGCCAATGCTGGCTGAACAAAAAAAAGGGAATGGTACCGCCTGAGAAAAATGACAGATAAAAGCAACTCTTAAAATTGGTAATTTTCGTCATCAGAACATATTCAAAAGACGAAATATGCCATGTTAACGTGTTTAGGAAGGGGGGCCCGTTTTAAGCCCTTGTAGAAAGGGCGAGAAAAAAATAGCTCAACTCACGTGTGAACCGGGAGATCGAGATGCGATACTCCAATGGAAAAAAAGGTTTTTATGAAAAAAAAAAGTGTAACACATATTGACATAATACGGAAAAGCCAGTTTTTAGAAATGGCTTGTTTCTGAAGTGCCTTTGCCTCTGCACAGGTATCCCACCAAATGCCAAGGAAGAGATAGCATCAAAATATTGCTTTGTTAGTCTGATAGTCTGATACTTACTTAAATATTATTGCTATTGTTCATTTATGTTATTTTCTTCCTAATAATACATTGGGTATTATTCGGGGATTTTTTAATACACCTTTTTTTACACCAATTTCAAAGAAGGTTGCACTCGAGAATCGTGTCGTAACCCTCGGTGGCTCATGGGTAGCGATTCAACGGCTAAATTCTTGTATCTGAAAGCCATGTGACTGTTTATAAGAACATAAACAAGAATTCTACAGCTTTTGAAAGCTGGATTTGTCTTTTATTTACGCTTATCCGCTTTTTTACTCACTTTGAAGCACAGCGGGTTACCTGGTTACGATACACAGATTATGAGTGTAGCCCTATTTGAAATAGGTGTATCACTAAAATCTAGGAGTCTAGGATTTAAGCCTTGAAAAGCCCCCAAAATAAGAACGGCCCAGCTTCAACTGACGTTGAAGTTGACGTTCTTATATAAAAAAAAGTAAATGTATGCTATTTGATTGAAGAATAGCTGATGATCTCTGCTACCTGCGTTATTCCGCTAATCAGGGTAAGCATTACAAGTCACTGAGTTGGATGGGTTATATATCATGTCAGGCACGTACTCAGGATTTCTCTTTTGGGAAGGGGGGGGGGGTGTGGTGGTGGTGGTGGGGGGGGGGGGGGGGGGGTGCGAAATCCGGACTAATATATCCGGTGGGGGGTGGGGGTGGGGGGGGGGGGGGGTGGGGAAGAAACAAAGGGTTTTTTTATACCGTTGCAGTATCTCAACGGATGTTTTTTTTTATTATATTTGGCTTCAAAAAAAGTCTGACTTATTGATTAATGACATACCAGGGGGTGATCTACATTTTTATTTATCTAATTTGCTTAGTTTTGTTATACTAATAGCACGTCATTGCGTACTGAAAGTAGAAAATCGCCCGTTGTGTGTGTGTGTGTGTGTGTGTGTGTGTGTGTGTGTGTGTGTGGGAGGGGTGGGGGTGGGTGGTCCCCCCAGGGTACGGGCCTGCATGTAAAGTTTCAAGAATATACCTTTCTTCATTCTAACACGAGGACTAAAAAATCACGTTACAACCAGAGCAACACTAAAGCTTGGGTAACCTGTGGAGAACAAAATTCAAATGACCGCCGGGGAGAAGAGTGTCTTACTCTCACCCAAAGGATTGTCGTTTTCCGCGATATCCCTTTCGTTTCACTGTATCTAGACGTAATGGTGTGAACTGTAAAAGTACATTAATATTTATGCTCTCTTGGTGAAACCAATAATATTAAAGTTGTACACATTTCGCATAAAGCTGATAGGGGAGGGGTAGGTGAATGAAGACCCAAAAAGGAGTACATTTCAAGGTATTTTTGAAAGAAATTGCAAAAGACTTCCAAATTCGAAATTAAGTAATCTCTGATATTCTTTCAAACCGATGACTTTATACTTTTAGCATATTGTTTTGGTTTTCAGCTAAGGAATATACTTTTGACATCTCACTACCCCGGTGGGGAGATCGCTCAAGCGTAGACTAGTTTAGACTTGCCCGAGAGACACAACGAGTTCGGCGCTATGTCCGCCGCCACTCTTCTCGAACTAAAAAAGGTACAAATTTAGTGGCTTGCACACTTTGACAAGCAATATACAGAATGCCGGGGTGAGTATACATCGTATAATTTATTTTTCTACCGATACACCTTTAATTTAAAGTGAAATATTCTTTGATTAACATGCATCCAACACACATAGAACTCAGCTCTAGTGCCCTGTGGATTATAACTTTGTTTATAAAAATTCTCGTTAGTCATGATCGTTTCCAGAGCGTTTCCAAGAAATACAATTGCAATGCCTCCCTGTTTAGCCCCTGTTTCTTTGCGTTTGTCGCGTTTCACGCGACACGAAGCTATCCACAGTTCCACGAATAAGTACTCAAGTATAACTTAAGTTAAAAATAAACACAGCGGGTCACTCAAATTTTTACTCAGAAAAGGAAAATAATAATGGCCAAGCAGCTGTCTGTTTTTCTATTTCCCTAATCTGAGTATCTTAAATCAAGGTTATATTCTCTGAAACTCGTGATATAAGAATGTTTTTCTAGTCAAACCAAAAAACAGAAGAATCAGCAGTAACTCATTTAGGTTGTTATTTATTCTTATCATGCTTTATTTTATTGAATAAGTAAATTAGGTTTTAAATTTTTTGAATTGAAATCCCTTCATCTAGGGGCCTTAAGAGTCCAACACTTTATTTGTTATTGTACTTAGTCTCCACAAAAGCATTTTTTACACCTTGAGGCTTGAATAATTTACTAAGTGGTTTTACATCATTACAATGAATTATTTATCTAAGATAAATAATCTGAAAATACTAAAAAAAAGCCAATGGTAAAAACTCTTATACATATGGGCTACAACATTTTAGTATGAGAATTTATGTTAACACAAAATGATAGATCCTTGACAGGAACTCTAAAGCATCCTCCTGCCAATGCTAATAGGTCAACCCCCCTCTCTACAAAAAGCTAGATCACCCTGTAATAAAAGTACTGTACCACTCTTGAGATTGTAGAGGAGGAAGAAGGAATTTTTCACTGCGTTTTGTATAACTTTGCGGCAGGAGCTTGTAGTGGCTTTTGCCCATCATGTTTTTAAATGTCGGGAGGGCTAAATGCACATCTTGTAATATTGGCTCAAAACCCTGGTATCTTTTCACTCTCACTTGGAGTACAAATTCTTCTATCACTGTTGCCAAGGCCAAGAATAAACTTTACTTCCTGTGTTGCAATTGAAAGTACATACAGATGACGGCAAGAGGCTGCTTTACCTGTGTTTTGGTCCCACCTTGCTTATGCAAGTGTGGTTGGGTGCCCAAGCAAGTGTGGTTGGGTGCCCCAGGCATTAGTTAGATCTTTTAGCAGGTGTCCATTTTCTTTCTGCTTATGCTTCAGTATTTGGTTACACACCAACCATCAAATTAGACCCTGCCTGGGGTAGTTAAATCTTCTGCCCATCTCTTGTTAGAATATTCTATAAAAAATGTGTTAAGCAGCTTAATATCCTTTGAAATTTTTACTCCTCTAAGTGGTATTTCATTTTCTGGGGTGACAGGTAAAGCCAAACATTTTGCATATGTCTACAAACATAATAAAATAAATAGCCACTAGAGCTATTCATCTAATGGATACTCTTGATGATTCTTTCCATACCTCCCTTAGGACTGAGCATGGGAGTAATAGCACATCAATTGGCGTCATAAGCAAAAAGATAGAGGAAATTCTTGATAGCCGTGATGCGGCTTACCATGGCTCCCCATCTTCATCCACTGAGCCCCTCACCTACGGCATGCTTGTTGTTCTTGGGTAAGACAATTGTAAAAATTAAAAAAAAATCAGAAATCTCTTTGCCAGAATTTCACTTGAGTTTTTGTTTTTCACTGAGCACCTTCAATAAGCTCACAAAGTAAGGATGGCACTCATGATAGTTTTGGACTAGCACCATATTACCCACCCCCCACCCCTTTCCCCTCCCTTAACAACCAGCATGTTACTTGATATGGAGCTGGTCAAACAAAAGGAAAAATGGGAGATAACAACCTTACATTTCCATCCAAAAATCCTGGCTATGGCCCTTGATTTAGGTGGAACTTTTAGAAGAAGGCCTAGAATTATTTTATTGGAAAAAAATCACTCTAGTTCTGCATTTGACATAATATCCTACTAATGTTTGCTTGGAATATGTGAGAGCTGAAAATTGTTGTCTTTCAGATACAATGGAGCCCCTCCCCAAGGCAACCAAGAACGCAGGAAAAGCAGCTACTTGTTGCAAAAGAAGTCTCTAGCTTCGGGTGTTAAGCCATTCAAGCAGCACCTGGCATCTTCACAGACAGGCATGCAGGTATTATGGTACCTTTTTAAAATTGCTTATGTATTTATAGAGAATCGCAGACAGTGGCTCAGTGTGTTAGCAGATGAACGTATGGGGCCTATCACCTGAAACAGGTCTGATACCTGGTTGAGACACGGCCCTTTATTAGACATTGTTAAACCTATTTGGTCTTACTAGAAGCTTGTGTTCCTGTTGCTCCAAGATGGGGCATTCTTAATATGCAAATGTCAAGCACTTAGAACACAGTTTATACAGTTTTGTGCTATATGAATACTGTATATTTATGTTATTTTGATAGCATGCGCACAGGTGTTCAAAGTAAATGTTAGGGATAAATGCCTTGTGCGCAAAGCCTTTCACTAATGCCTAGTGCACACTAGTGATGTAACAACATAACAAAATAGGCGCGTGCACTCTTTAGAGCCCAACATTATGTTTTTTTCTCTTGTGTCCTTATGTTTATGTCGTTATCTTGGGCTTATGACAAAATGTGGAACCATTCACACTTGAACATATGAACATAAGGGTGCATGCGCCCATGTCATTATGTCTTTATGTCACTAGTGTGCACCAGGCATAAGGCTAACCTTAAAGAATGGATTCAAGCTGCAGTAATTGTATTGCTTTTGTTGTTTAGGTGGTACACTCCAACCAAGCCCATAGTGTCTCTTACACTCTTGCTCGTGGCCCATCTGTAGTGGTGGAGTATTGTAGAGATAACAAAACAGATATGTTTCAGGTTAGTGCTGTTTAACACATAAATCCATGTGCTGCTAAATAATCAAAGCCTGCATTATTTTTAACCCTTCCCCTTCTCTAGAGGAAAAACTTTTAAATATGCCCTTTCCCCCTCCCACCCCCAACCCCCTCAGAAGTCTTATATACAGTATGTCATAGCATTGCTTCCAAAGAGTATCAAAGAAGTTTGCTCAGCATACAGCATCAGCAAATCAAGACATTCTAGGAGACTTGTTGAATATTAAACTTTAAAACAAGCCCCTTCTATGGTCTACCCCCTTAAGTAAGCCCCGTATTCGAAGTGGCTACAAAGGGGCTTTTTAGGGCTAGTGCAGTGCAATCATAGATATTTTTGGGTAACATATTGTGGTATTTTTTGTTACCATATATGCCCCATACCCAAGTTATCAGCCACCAGGGGCATCCCTAGGCCTTTTTAGAGGCGCGATGTGACGCGTGAGCGGAGCCTCATACCTAAGAAAAAGTGGTGTACAAAACAAATAATGGTAACAAATATTTGGTTACCCATCGACTCGAGTTTTTGTGACGCAATGTCCGTCCATCCATTGTATGACAACCAAACTTGGCAGGTGTCATGTTTGTGTCAAGGGAGGTGCAAACCTGTGATCACGTGATTTATGACGTCATTGTTGACATCACTAGAAGAAAAATATTCTGACGTCATCAAAATAAAAATATATTTATATTTCACAAAGGAAACATCATATGGCAACCAAACTCGGTAGGTGTCATGTAGGTGTCAAGGGGGGATGCAACAATATGGTCACGCGATTGTGACCTCATTAATAACGTCACTAGAAGCAAAAATATGCTGATGTAATCAAAACGAAAATAATATTTCACTAAAGAAGCATCATATGACAACAAAACTCATTTGGTGGGATATATGTTTCAAGTGGAGTGCAATAAGATGGTCATGTGTTGTCATCGACGACGTCAATAAACTACCCTGACGCCAAAATTAATTGTTTTGTGTTATTCCGTTGTCAAGGGTGGGGGTAAGGGGGTATAACAAGTTGGTCGCGTAATCTGTGAAATCGTTGACGTCGTCAAAACAGAATTACATTTCTTAAATTATTAAGCGAAAATAAGCAAAGATTTGGTCGTTTGGAGCTCCGCTTTTAGGCAATGCCTAAATCTATATATTAGTTTTACAGCTCTGTACAATAATGCTAGTGCTCTTTGTACACCTAGTTGGGAGGTGCTCAAAGAAGCAGGGCCATAGCAGGGGGGGGGGCATTAGGGGCACATGCCCCCCCTCTCCCAATATTTTAAAAAATTATTAGGAAATGACAAGTAGGGGCGTGGCTGTGCCCTCACAACTTTCTTGGTGTTTCTGCTATCTTTTGGTATATTTTAGCCTCTCAAAGAAATTGTCAAAAAATGTTTTTGCAGTGCTCTGGGGTGGACAGACAGTTTTATAAAGTAAACCAGTTGAAACCAACGAGTGTACATCAGTGCACTGTGGAATTCTCCTAGCATTATAATTAGTTTAAACCCAAATTTCAACCCAAGCTAATTGGGTACAGTAGCTTGCCTAAGCTTCTGTATTGGTGGCCACGGTAGCTTAAGACGGATATGCGCCTAGAAACACATTTGATCACCCTTTACAGGAGCAATTCGTACTATATGTTTTACTGTATATAGCTTTATGTGTAACATCAGACCCTTTTTTCCCAGATTGGCAGGTCATCTGACAGCAAAATAGACTTTGTAGTAATGGATACAGTACCAGGAGTCAAGGACGGCGCAGTGCAGCCAAACCCTCAGAAGAGCACTATATCACGATACGCCTGCCGTATTACAGTCGACAGACATCCACCGTACACTGCAAGGGTATTTGCAGCTGGGTTTGACAAATCAAACAATATATTTCTAGGGGTAAGCATATGTCTTTAAACAGTGACTTAATTGATTTTTAGTGACTTAACATTGACTCGAGCGGGAGATCAATGCTGGGCTTTTTGTATCACCTCAATTTCGAGAATCTCCCGAGAACGTCACGATAAATATTGTTAACAAGTGTCTTGGTAACCCTTAAAAAATTGTATCGGCGACCCTTGATGTATTTTTGACAATTGTATTTGCAACCCCTGATACATTGTTGACAATTGTATCGACAACGCTTGATACATTGTTGTTGAAATTTTATCGGCAACCCTTGATATATGGTTGAAAAGTGTCTCAGCAACCCTTTGATATATAGTTGATAATTGTATCGACAACCCTTCAAATATTATAGACTTGGGAGTATCCAGGATAACCTAGGAGTTCCTAGAAAATCCTAGGAAAATCAGGAGCTCCCAGATTTTCCCTTAGAACTCCAAGGAGAATCTGGGAAGTATTTTTGGAACACGGCTCCTAGGAGCTCCCATATTTAGAATATCCAGGATCCTAGGAAATCCTGGGAATTAAACAAATTCTCCTTGAAATTCCTCCAAGAATCTCCCATTTCCTCCAAAATATCTCCCAGATTCTCCAAATTCCTCCCAAAGTTCTCCCAGATCCTCCCAATTTCTCCAAAGTACTCCCACTTCCTCCCAAAGTTCTTCCAGATTCTCCCAATTCCTCTAAAAGTACTCCCTGATTCTCTCAATTTCTTCCAAAAGCTATCCCAGATTCTCCAAATTCCTCCTAAAGTTCTCCCAGATCCTCCCAATTTCTCCAAAGTACTCCCAGATTCTCCCAATTCCTCCCAAAGTTCTCCCAGGTTCTCCCAATTCCTCCCAAAGCTCTCCCAGATTCTCCCAATTTCTCCCAAAGTTCTCCCAGATTCTCCCATTTCAAAGGTTTCCCAATATTTAGGAGTATCCAGGATATTCTAGGAAATCCTAGGAGCTCCCAACTTTTGTCAGTTCATTTCGCAGGGGCAGCGGCTACACACAGACTACGTTTAACCCGGCTTCCGTTTCCTTGTTAGGAGAAAGCTCCAAAGTGGAAGAACGAAGACGACATGATGGACGGCCTGACGACCAATGGGGTGTTACTCATGAATCCACGGGGTGGACCAAACTGTCCGCCAGGGATATGGAGGGAAATATCCGTGTGTGGTCACGTGTATGGATTGCGTGACACTCGTTCTGCTCCTGAGAAAGGCAAGACGGTTAGTAGACCACTTCGAAAAAAACTGTAGGGTTTCTAGAAAATTAAAACCAGGTTGATCAAAGTTGACTGAAAGTTTCTTTCACTTTTGAGCATGGTGTTTGAATCGCTTAAGCAAGCCTTTTACGAGAGCAAACGTGAACTGAAAGTATAAAATCACTGTCATCCACCTCTCGGCCCAGACCCTCCCGGTCCCGGCCCCGACACCACAGAATGCATTCGTTTGAGCACAGGGCGATCAGGTTTATGGCTAACCAAGGTCTGATTCTGCGAGATTCATGTTTTTTTGCTGTAAACGGAAATAAAACTCTAAAATAATCAATGCTCCATTTCATCTACATAAGAGAGATACCGGTGGAAGTGGGAAATTCTAAATTGCTCGTTTCGATGGTGGTTTTGAGGGCCGTCATAAACCAATTTTTATGGGCCGATTTTTTTCTTTTTTGCTACTACACTTTCGGAAACCGGTTTGTAGGGCTCAATTTTATGGGTTTTCAGAGGATTGCCCAAGGTTAAAACGAAAAAAGCATCAAGTCAAACAATGCTTCTACAGTATATGGAAAAAAAAACGAAAAAAAAAGTAAATAAAAGTATTTTTGAATTGAAGTAGAATCTGTCCATGGAGACATGAGTGATGGTTAATGTTAATCAAAAGCTCTACTAATTTGTTCCCAGGTTTGACTGGGTTTTCTAGAAATTCGAGGTATCCTTAGACCATGTGCTTAACCCGAGCCCTCGAGGGAAGGATGAATTTTGATCATTAACGATATCTATTTTGGCATCAGAGGTGATATTTACCTACTTAATTTGGGTTTCTTTTGTTTGCAATAAGTCATGCTCTTTTTCTTCAGTTTTAGAATGAAATTGGGCGTCGAAATTTGTGTGCAATAAATCATGTTTTATTTTTCCTCAGGTTTAGAATGAATAATAACTTTTGTGTGCAATAAGTCACGTTGTTCATCTTCAGGTTCAGAATGAGTCTAATGTGTTGTTCGACGGATCGCTCATCGACTTGTGTGGAGCAGTACTTATGTGGCGATCTGCGGACGCGATTCCCACCATGCCAGTAAGTAGAGCAAGCCTTATCTACTGACTGGTGTCTATGCCTTTATTTATCTCACTCACTCACTCACTCACTCACTCACTCACTCACTCACTCACTCACTCACTCACTCACTCACTCACTCACTCACTCACTCACTCACTCACTCACTCACTCACTCACTCACTCACTCACTCACTCACTCACTCACTCACTCACTCACTCACTCACTCACTCACTCACTCACTCACTCACTCACTCACTCACTCACTCACTCACTCACTCACTCACTCACTCACTCACTCACTCACTCACTCACTCACTCACTCACTCACTCACTCACTCACTCACTCACTCACTCACTCACTCAGACACCCAGACACCCAGACACCCAGACATCATTTACCTTTTTATCGAAAACGTGGAATTATTTCGAAGTGCATAAGCCTAAGATTTACTATAACTCACACATGAGTGATTTCATGGGAACCCTTTCTTTAAATGCCCTGGAGTTACAAGCACAGACATTACTATTTTAGGAAAACAGACCATTATCGAATAGAATAACGATGTTAAATCGTCTTTAAATGCTAGCCATAAAATCGACTAGCTAATTTCCTATGTCCACAAACCCGCAAGCAAAGAAATTTTTACAGCAAGTGCAAAAACCGATCCACTCTGTCGCAACGGGGGGTGAAACGACCCACTCTATTTGCTAACATAAACAGATTAATTGGTTCGACCGCGGGCTCTTTAATATTTTTACTCCAAATGTCTTATGTCTTGTTAGTGTATACACGTATTTCGCCTCAGCTGTTTGTATTTGCCTTCTCTCGCCCCCTCCATATACGCGTTCCCGACATCCAAATGGTGCGCTACGGAACCGCCGCCTGCCAAATAAGTAACTCTTTCCCTAGCGTGCACTTATTTTCCCTTCCCTTTTTCGTTTTTTTGTCATCGTTCACATCGTTCAAATATACGGTGGTCTGTTTGCGAGAGCACTATTTAACAAACCCGTAACTTGCACGTTCAAACTTGAGGTATATAGAAAATCTCATACTCGATCTCATACTTCCTCAGTATCAGATTTGGTTACGGGTGTGTTCAATATAAGCATCTGCAGTACAATTGAATTCCGATACCTTGATTTTAGCAATAATTGATTGAATCTTTGATTGTTACTATGCTTTGTGTGGCACGCTATCGTTCGAGGGAGTTGAAAAGCGGCATGATTGGCCATCTAGTACCCTTTTGCTGCGAGGCTTAGCTGCTTGCGAATGATCTTATTGAAGAGTAGATTCAACAACTAATCGGCCGCCATGTTGTTTTTTATGCGGTCCAGTGTTTGAGCTGTATAGCGAGGGAGGAGGTTTCTTATCCCGTCCACTCGCGGAACCATGCGTAACCATGTTTCAACATGACTTACCATTAATCGAACGATCATGTTCTGTCGCTTAAACACAATTTGCAGCCTGTAAATGTAGTAAACCCGGTCTAAAAAAAAACCCATAGCTTATTTGAGTTTACTTTATCCGTGCTCCACAGACTGAAGGGATGATCGACGCCATGCGGCGAAGACTAAACATGATGCGCTTACAGTGTCCTGTTGGTCTCAATACACTAGTATTCTCCGGTGCTTCTCAGGTAATCAGTTTGCGTGTTGCTCTCTCTTGACTCATAGAATTCAACCGGTATGGGTTGGTACAGGAGCCAATGGGTTAGGCTAAGAACTTGATGCGTGATGGGGGTATTTGTTACTTCCACCAGCTTATTTATTTCAACATTTACCTTTAACGACTTGAGAGGTTTAGGGCTCTGCAAGAGGTACTTTGTTAAGTTGGCGGTTTTATGATTCGGCTGTCAGTCGCTACATCCTCACCCTAACAGCTAACAATGTTTCTGTATTGTAAGTTTTGTCAATTTATTTTTTAGTTAATTTTATCCTTAGAGAGCTAGTACAATGGAAAACATAAAAAGAATAATTGTTGTCTGATAAAACTGATAAAGAATGACTTTTTTGCAAAATTTCTGCTTTGTGTGTTTATAATGATTAAAATCATTGTTTTTGTTGTTGTTTTCTAGACGGCCGAGGCATCACGGCAGCCGCATGTGTACATCAAATGTGGTCATGTCCATGGTTTACACGGCTGGCATGGACCGGACAGCAGTACAGACGTGACGGAATCCCGGACGTGTCCGATATGTCTACAGGTATAGTAGCTTGATTTGTTATAGTATTGCCTGTATCTATCAATGAGTAACTTGTAGTATTGCCTGTATCTATCAATGAGTAACTTGTAGTATTGCCTGTATCTATCAATGAGTAACTTGTAGTATTGCCTGTATCTATCAATGATAGTATTGCCTGTATCTATCAATGATAGTATTGCCTGTATCTATCAATGATAGTATTGCCTGTATCTATCAATGATAGTATTGCCTGTATCTATCAATGATAGTATTGCCTGTATCTATCAATGATAGTATTGCCTGTATCTATCAATGAGTAACTTGGACGTGTCAACAAAAATAACAATGACAGAAGAAGGATATAATATATAACTGGAAGCACCAACAAAGCCAATGTCAGCTACAATAAGAAAAATAACAACTGCTACAACATCAACTAGGACGACAGCACTGAACGCTCCCTTTTGATGAGAACAGCGATGACTTTGGAAACGGCAATTTTCTGGTTTGCCCTTAACTCTTACACACTCACCCACCCCTGGGTCGTCGTCATTGCAGGTTAGCAACTACGTGCCGCTTCAGATAGGTAAGGAAAGGGCGTTCTTCGTGGGAGAGATTGTCTCAAGTCATGCCTTTGTGCCGTGTGGTCATGTCTGCTCGGAGGAAACCGTCAGGTTAGTTCTGGACACGTCTTTTTTTACTTGCCCCGCCCCGCCCCGCCCTGCGCCGCCCTGCCCTGCCCCGCCCCGCCCCGCCCCGCCCTACCCTGCCCAGCCCCGCCCCGCCCCGCCATGCCCTGCCCCGCCCCGCCCCACCCACGTCCAGCCAAACATGCCGAGGCCCAGATCGCAAAAGTAAAGTTTTGTTAGTGTGATACGTTCTAAAATGCAGAATTAAAACTGTGTCGATAATTATTAGAGCCTTTATTAGTGCTATTGATCATTTGTATACTTTCTAATACATATTTATAGACTTCCGTAATAACATTTTAAGCCTGTGAATGCTTTAAAAATAAGATCGGCCCAGCCTCAACTGAAAAATTAGACGTCCTTATGAAAAATATTGTAGGCAACGGCACAAGACATAAAGGTTTTTTTTTTCTCGTTCACCTTGCCGTCGCCGATTTCATTCGTTGTCTTGTGTCTCTAGTATGGCCTAGGGTGATGGAAACGTTTGTTTTTGTTTCTATGACCGATTGGTTCATTAGCGAATAGGATTCGTATACTCCATTTTTCCTTTCTTTTTCTTGTATAACGATGGCGATTGGTTTTAGGTTCTGGTCCAAGATCCCTATCCCACATGGTTGCGACGCGTTTCAGGCAATCTGTCCCTTCTGTTCCTTACCCCTGGAGGGCGAGGATGGATTTGTCAAATTAATCTTCAGCACAGAACAATAGGGAGCGAGTATAGTAAATATTAGATATATAAATCTAATATATATAAATATTTATTTGATGTAAAAACACAATGTCATTTTTAAAGCTGCTTGATATAAAAACAACATAATTAAGTGCAAACACGAAAATGTACCGAGTACCGAACACACAAACTCGCGTGGAAAACGAGAGTGCTGCGAATGCTACTTCGAGATACACCGAGTACAACAAGAAGACGCTCCGAATGCAACACCGACGTCTTAGTACAACACGAAGAATGAGACAAACATGTTTCTAGAAGCAATAATTAAAATCTTTGGAACTGGAGACCTAGTGGTATGAATGAGAAAATATACTGAATCTTAATTTATAAAAAGAACTCAATTTATAGTGTAAAGGCTATAAGAAGAAATCCCTCTACCAGCTATAAAACAGGCGAATTCAAAGCCAAAACATTTCTGAATAAAGCAAAGTCTAAATAATTGAATTTGTTAGGCTAAATGCGAGCTAATGTGTCATGTTGTGAATTTTGCACTGCTAGCTCTTGCGCTGGCCTATGTGCACGAGCCAACACGCTAACGCAACGAAACAAATTCTGTACTTTTATGAACAGGTTTTTTCTCGCGTTATCCCCAATGTGTCTTTATTTTGTTCTTAAAAATTTGTCTGCGCGATAACTCCGTTCTCAGTTGTCACAAAATCTCAACTGATCCGATACTTACGACAATTCAAGCAAAAATAAAAACCTTAAACAGAGTAATACAACTTTACACACAATGATACAATTTGTGCGGCTCTGGTTCAGGCAAAAAAAAAAAAAAAGAAAACACGGAACACTGCCAGCTCATGTGACCTGAAATGACGCGAAACGCTTAGCATCGCGAGGGATTGGGGCTACTACCTATAGCTACATTCAGCATTCGATCGTTGATCGAGACAATTGCGTATAATAAGCTTTTTAACGAAGAAGGTACCTGGTAGTTATTACTGACGACTATCAAATGGCGCGCTTATCGTTTGAGAAGCTGATAATAATCCAACGCAGTATTTTATTAGATTTCGGCGGTCTATTCCAAGGCATTAACAACTGAAATGAGCCATATGTGTAATCGCAGAAGGCAATGAAATAGTGTGTGAAGCGTCGAGCTCAAGGTGGCTGCAATAAACCCATGAAAAAATACAGGATTAAATTATAGTAATGAAAATAGCTTATGAATGTGTCGTAGGATGTAGGAGACAGATTTTATTTCTAAAAATTCTAAGATGACATATACCTTTAATGCTCTTGCTTGGAAATTTTCTTGTGCCGTGCATACAAAAACGGCGACAAATGTTTGCTTGATTATAAAAGCTATTTTAGTCCCATCGCGTTTCCTTAACAGGAAATGTTTTACAGGAAACTGTAATTTTACTGTAGAAAGTAAGATTGGATTGTGAATTATAAAAAGAAATAAACAAGACATGAAAGCTTGGATATATGGGTTATTTAAACATTCTGGGCCCGCTGTTTTAAACCAATACATACGCTGACTCTGGGTAGTATAACGCAAAAAGATATTACGGAATAAATTCTGGTCTATTTCGTTTACCGTCTTTTTAATCACTGGCATAATTAATTATGAACAATGCATTATGTGGTTCTAAATAAGCACCGCCACTTCTGAGGATGCTTGCGAAATCATCTGCTGTGTCATTTGAAGAAGTTTTCAAAAATACAATTAATGGTGTATAAATGGCTGGCAAGTCGTGCAAACTTGCGCTTGCGTTTTTGAATTGATAAATAATTTTTTCTTTTTTATCACTAGTTTCCCAGTGCAAACCTTTATTAAATTTACCTAAAAATTGTCTCAATGATAATCTACAAAAATTCTGGATAAATTAGATTTAAAAATCCTTTAACTGTTTTATTATTGCGAAGAATAATATGTGAACGTCGACATAAGTTTTTTTTAATTAAAAATGTCGCGTACTACTCGATGTAAAAAATGACAATTATCGAGTCTTTTAGAATAAAGGCTTAACTGTGCTTTTATGCTAAATTAGCAATGCTTTTTAATCTAAAGACTATCTAAGAGTAAAGTACCTTTATATTAGCCGCTCAGTTTTCTTGACACACCACGAATTTTACAACGACACTTAATGTATGGCAACAATGTCGTCTTATGAAGAAGTATAAAGAATGCGTTATGATAATAATTTGATGATCAATTTTTTTCTTAATAAGTTTAGGTTTGTCATTCCAAAAGAAATGTCCAAAGCGCGATATTATTATTATTATTTTACTAGTTTTATACAACTGTCACTTAATGAAAGACGTTTATTCAATACACGTTTATTGAATACACGTGCTGGTGGTATTGCCACTGATCAACTTGGACACGCGAAATGAAGCCAACTTGAACCGCGTTTTTAATTGGTTGCCTTGTAACGCTTTGTTCATAATGAAAAAAAAAACTGTGAAGTCTGTGAAGGGGCTCACGCGGGATTATTATGGTAAGAAAACGAACGAAAGAAAATTACAGAAAGGTTATCGTGTATAACCTAGGTAAGCTGTGCTCTATTGTTTAAGCTTCACAAATTCCTTGTGTTAATTACATTGCTCACAGTCTTTGTTTAAAATGGTTTATAAATAAAACATATCTATCATAGGGTGTATGATAAAATGATCTAAAAAATATTCAAACAATCCTCTATCAAAGGATTGACTCCTCGACAACGTAGACTAAATTGAGAAGTTCTTTAACGCTTTGTTTAAAACAAGCAGTTCGTGAGATATGTAAGATGGAGGAAGAGCTCCTTAACGCTAAAATTATTGCAACTTTCAATATTCTGCGAACTGTCCTCGATAATTCCCAACCGCACATACCCCTGTCTGGCTCCCTCCCTTGTGTGCTTTTTGATTGACTGCGAAGAGAAGTGGTTTGTTTGGAAACCATGCAGTGTTGACCAATTCAAGCTTCAAGGGTTTTAATGATGAATGCGATTTAGCTCTTGGAAATCGTCGACGTGTTCGCAGACTTTAAGAAACCGCAGGAAAACTTACACTTAGTGAACTACATAAGCTAAGGGATAGCTCCTGAAATTAAAACTTGCACTTCACGAACACGTAAGTTATATTGCTCCTAACTAAACGCTGAGATTAAAACTTGCACTTCGTGAGCTATACTCGACGAAAGAGGAGTCTCCGGTCCTCACTTGAAGATGTACGACCCCAGGTAGAGGCGAGCGCTGGTTACTCGAAGAATCCAGAGCGCCACTCGAAACTCGGCGCAACCAGCAGCATCTGATGGCGCCACGAAAGTCTTTCTTTCCAAACACGTAAAAGAGAGGGTTCAGTAGAGAGGTGAGAAAGCGCAAGTGAACGATGAGTATCTCGGCCCATATTGGGAGCTCAAACCAGTCTGTGCTGTACTGGAATCGTACGATAGCGTTAGGTAGCCAGCAGAATAGGTACGCGCACAGCATAAGGATAAAAACGGTTACTGTTCGCAGCTCGTGAGTGTTAGTTGCTCTGTTCCCTGGCCCGATGTTTGAACGAATAAAGTTATGCTGTCGGCGAATCTGGACGAAAATGCGTATGTATGCAAACGCAAGGAAGGGGAACGGTATAATATGGAGAAGGAGTAATGAGATAGAAAACGCATGTTCTTTCTTTTTCCAATCATCAGTGCCTTCCTCGGTAACTTCCACTTCTCCTGGTGTATTCCAAACAAGCTGTATCAAAGCGACAAGCAAAGATAGTGCCCAGATTAGAAGAATGACAAGCCGTCCTCTTTCTCCTGTCACAAGGGATGCGTACCTTAGAGAGTAGATGATGTAGATGTATTTGTCTAGAGTTATCACTGCGATGTGGGATAAGATGGAGATGGATGTGAAAGTGAAGACGGGAACGCTTGCCTGGCAAAGGTCGTTGCGGAACGTTGCTTTACAAGCGATGAATACGGGAATCGTATACAACCCCGTTATCAAGTCCGATGCTGCTAGACTCAACAGAAAATAGTTGGATGTAGTATGCAGCGATCTTCGTATTTTCATCAGCACGAAGACAGTTGTGTTAAGAAAAATAATCACAACTGCCATAAGGATATAGCCCATATCCATCGTGAGTTGGAATCCTGGAGGCCCATGTTCCATCCCTTCGTCGTCAGTCGAGTTGCTTCTGGTAGAGTTTGCCATAACGTCTGTTCTTCGCGTCGTATCACCACACACTGTCTGTGAAGGAGAAGGGTTCACGATTACTTACTATCTTGATAACCGCACTGTACTATTACAACTGCATAAAGAGCGACTCAGTGAAATCTTTTAACAATGATCCTCCTAATATAGTGTGACATGTCATCAAATCTATCGATCCTGATTGCACAACTTTAATATATGTATATATATGTATATATATATATATATATATATATATATATATATATATATATATATAAATTCTTTTTCAAGCTGTTATTATGTTTCCGTGGATTTCCATTAGAATGAGCAATCTCTTTAATATTGTCTGTAATTAAGAAGCAAAACGGCCCGAGGACCTTTGTGAAGGATGCCTAATTGCGCGCTCTGTTGGAAGTGAGAAGGGCAAAACGGACACTTAGAGTTTCAATGTTCTTATAGCCGTCTAAGAAACTAATTAAGATAGGAACAAAGGTCCTTTTTAGCTTATTATTTTAGTCTTTTTTTTAGAAATAGACATTTTTTTAGAAATCGAAACTGTGCACATAAGATGTTATCCTCTCTCTTTCTCTCTCTCCTTTGGTAATGAACCTGTGGAGTAGTTTTAGCGTTAAAAAAAGGCCAATCTGGCAATCATGCCGCCATTTTATGCTCCCGCTTAATGCCAAGTGACTCAAAGAATCTCTAATTCAACGGCTAATTCAAGCCAGTAACCAATATATTTTTAATCAAATGTCGTCAATAACGTATCAGACCTCATTCGTAGATTGTTATTTTGAAGTTTCTTCGTAATAAACCGTTGTATTTTCAATTATAGACAAAAAAACAAAGTAGTGTTTGATCGACATTCTTTAAATTTGCCGTCTACTCGTCAACCATTTCAGTGCGACGCTTACTACTATAACCACCTCGGCGTTTTGTGAAGTATATCGCTTAAAATCATTGAGAATACGAGAATCGTACTATGGAATGATAGGAACTTAACTAACCTTCAGGCACTTCACTAACTAACCTTACTGAATGCATATCAGAACGCGACGAAGTCCTCCTTATTATTGAGTTCATGGTAAATCAAAACTATGATTATATATTCTTGCATGCTTACTGGCTAACTTTCCTTAGCCTAAGTTCAAACGTCGTATTATCCATGAGCCGTATTCAATGCAAATGCATGTAAACGAATCGAGTCGATTGTTTCATTTTCATTTGCACACATTTGCATTGAATAGGACTCATGGATAAATACGACTTTTGAACTTAGCCTTAATTTTTGTATTGGCGTCCACGGTGCGCATGTCGCGCTCTAAATTCTCAACGAAGACAAAATTTGATTTTTGCATCCTATTATTTTTATATTATTATTTGATTTTTGCATTCTATTATTTTTATACTCTTTACTATATATCTATACAAGAGAAGCAGACTAACCTTTGTAACCTAGCACTTTATTAGTTATTTTGCAATAAACATGATTTTTCTCAAATAATTTCGCCATTAAATTTCAAACTTCGGCGGAAACAATTGTTTGAAAATATATATAGCATTTTTTTAGCAACATTCACCCGCGAAATTTAGAAATCTAGTTAGCAAACTAATTAAATCTATTTAGAAAAAACACATTGGGAGAGAGTTCAAACGATATTTCAAAGGTTGATATAGGGTTCTCCTAAATTTGCTTGTTTGATTTCTTGCATGTTGAGTGAGTAAGGGAAAAATATTGCTAAAATTATAGATAGACATATTTTAAGTAAGGTTCAACTCGAGGAGTTCGTAGTCTTAACACTTTAAGAGTATAAAAAGCAAATAACCGTAAACAAAAAGCAATCCAGGTTTGGAAAGCCGTAGCATTGCTGTTTATTAGCCGATAAACATTCGCATGTTTTTTTTTTAGAGATAACGAGGATTTAGACATACGTTACCCATGAACCACTGCGAGCTATGACGCACGTTTTCTCAAGTTAAAGGCATTGTGGGTACTGATTATCCAGACTGAAGGTAATCGACGTAAACCTTTTTAAAGAAACGTTTAGCCTGGAACTTCCTTCAGAGTTTGGTTTGAGTTTTGAGCATATTAGGAGAGTGCCCTTGAGCAAACTTAAAGTCTATATTAGGACATTATTGCTTTGCTAACGGAAGGTTGAAAGCAAAGGTGGATTCATGGAGAGCTTTTCTTTCTATGGCTCTGGCCGGAGGAGTAAATATAAATATATATTTTCTAATAAATCATCACTGCTCTCATAAATGCTGTCTATTCTAAAACCAAATTTAATCCATAATGGTTTACACTGCTATTCTAGGTTTTTTTTAAACTGGAATTCGTTTGGCTTTGGGGTGGAAAAGAAAAGTGTGGGAGGAGGTATGTTGACGGGTCGGGTCATGCACAATTTTTCTGTAGATATACTCACTGAATGAGAATGCTTTGCACTCTGCAATGGTGACAAGATGTGTGAAGAGAGCCAGAAGTTGTCAAGGAGCGATCGTTAAGCCTTCAGGCCATGAAAATAAACAACAATTTAGTTGTGTTTGCTGATCTCTTTTCGCTAAGGGGTAACTTGAGCATTTTTTTTAAAGAATGTCGATCACCCGCTCCTTTGTTATTGTCTATCATTGAAAATACAGCGGTTATATTAGCAAGGATTTTCAAAATAACAATCTACGAAAATAAAGTCTAACATGTTATTGACGATATATGACAAAATATCTTGGTAACTCGCTTGAATTAGCAGATGGAAATGGATGCTTTGTGTGACTCGTGTGAATGCAAAATCGGTGAACAGGTTTACCTTGACACTACAGGCTGACCCAACCTAGGAGGGGTGCAGGGGGTGCGAACGCATCCCTCCACAACGGCCGAAAGTCCATTATCGGTTCTCAATAGGGTAATAGACGTGCTATTTGTTGACAAAACTATAAAGGATAAGCTAGATCACTCTGGTATGTCATCAATCCATAAGTCAGACTTTTTTGTAGCCAAATCCGACGATAAACGTCCCTTGAAGATAATGCAAAGGCATTTAAAAAATCTGTTTTTGCTCTTTCGGAGGTGGTCAGATTTTTATCAGATGACTTCCCCCCCCCCCCCCCCCCCCCCCCTCCACCCCAGAAAAATTAGGTCCACTTTTTCGGATCCCCTACTCCCTCAGGAAAAAGCAGCATAGATAGAGCTTTGGCATGAACATAGTTTTATTTCAGAAAATTCCTTATTTTTTCAAAATGATCAAACTTAATTGTAACAATTTTGTAACATGAAAACTGTAACGGTGAATTAATTCAATAAAAAAAACATTTCAATAAGCAGGTCTTCCACCGCTATGTACTGTTTGTACATTTTTTAGATCAATGAAATTATTTCTCCTTTATGTATCAAAACAGAGAATCATTAACCTAAAGATAACATTGTGTTGTTGACATAAAAACTGCTTAGGGATTATTTTCTGGAAAATATTCTAGACCTATCCGACTTGAAATTCAATCGAATTTGCGGGCTCCGCTTTTAGGCTGTGCCTCAATATATTTAGTATCGCTCTAGAGCTTTATAAGTCGGAATTTCCACATAAACTTGCACGAATTCGTGTTTAATACGATTTTGCTGGCAGCCATCTTGGAAATGAAGCCTAGTCCCTAACGTTTAAGAATATCACAGGTCTCTCGTTCCAGGCTCTTTTAGACCATTTAGAAAAAGGACAGCCATTGATTTTTAGTTTTCTCACCTACCCTTTTTTGCCGTGGCTCGGAAACCTGTGATTTGCTTGGATAAATTCTTGAAAAAATGCACCGTAGACAAATGTAACCATTAAAGTGTACCATTTTTTTTGTGTTTTTTTTTTTCTCGCTATTATTTGCTTTCGTGATAAATGACTAGATGGGATGTATGTGCTCGTTTTACAATAACAACAACAATAATTTATTATTTTGATGGTAATAATGATCACAAGTGGTTACCCGTGAAATATTCACGAAAAGCAATTCTTTGTTGCACAAAACTTTTTAAGGTATATTTCAATCCTTCAGTGTATTGGGCTTACTGGTGCTTAAAAGGAATAGTATGCGTCGTCGTAAACATTTATTAAACAAATGCCTTCCTTTTGAGTCCCCAATATATTTATCTCATATTTAATTTACCTTATAAATATGTGAAAAAGGCGCTTTCTATAAAATACCGCCTGTATTTTAGTATTCCACCTGATGTTTTTGGCGGGAATCAGACAACCAAATTCATGCAAGTTCGCACGGTCATACACTTATTTCACAAAAGGTTGTCAGTGCAAATGATAAATGGCGGGTACTAATTATTCGTAAAATCAAAGGTGTTAAATAAAGTCCAGCAATGTCAGAGCCAAGCATTAGTAAAACCTTTAATGGACAATTGTTTTGATTTATCCATATTCTTCGAGACGCATGGATACTTTCTGTCGTAGAACTGCCATTTGCCAATCGCCATTTGCCATTTCCACTGACAGCCTTTATTGAAATAGGTGTACTGTTGGGTTTTGTGAATAAGAAAGTGGATCGTGAATCCTCGCCTCGTTGGCTTTCTTGCGCTTCTTGGTGTGTTATTTGGTGGTCGATTCCATACTTTTAAATGAAAATCGATGTGACATAAAAGGTATGTGGGCCTGAAAACACAAAATGACCGCCAACTTTCTGTAATGAACAAAACCTTTTGCTTTTATAAAAAAAAAATAGAAGTACTTAAATTACATCGAGATTGATCTGATAAAATAAGAAGTGTTGTGCACCATCTCGATTTGATTAAATAAGCGTTTATGCACCGTCCTTTAATAGATTGAATTGAAGTTCAAAAGTTTGTAGATAAAAGCTCTTTTCTTCCGTTTTCTTGTTTGCGAACCGTTTTGTGCGATGGAGCTAAATAATCTACTTTCTAGGATAGGAAGGTAGGAATAATGCCTTTCTAAATAACGATAAAAAGACGGTTGTGTTTTTAGCTACAATTATCTATCTATGCAATGAAACTACGGCAAGTATTCGAATTCTTTGATTTCCGCGCGCTAAAAGGTTTGTTTTTAATCTTCCGAAGTTGTCTAGAATAAGATTTCTCCTCTACGATGGTATTTTTGGAGAAAGACTTATTACTGTATACTTTTCTTGTTTAGACACGGAGGTCTGAAGGTCACTAGTCCTTTTTGCTGCGGGAAATAAATTATTTTTGTGATTCTGTGATGAAATCTTGAAAATGGCGCCTTTGCGAATGTGATCCACTCGCTTATAACAACGCGTGAGTTAGAACTTTTCTATCCGGTATAATCTTGAAATATGCTATGTGTGGGAATGGCTTGGTTTAGGAGTTTTCAAGCTCAGCCGATTTTTTTCGTAAAAGGTGGTCAACAGTCCATCCCGTATTATATATAATAAACTGTATACAGCTATTTCAATAAACGTTGTCAAAGAGCGCTCTGCCGCACGAGCCCATACCCCAAGGTAGTATGGGTAATATATGTTGTTTTAAGCTCTGCCATTCTTTACCGCCGATACGAACTTCGTTGAACGCTATCAGAATGGCAGTACAGTCTGATTAAATCTGAATATATATCTGCGCGTCCTTAAACAAGCAAACAAGAGCAGGTTTGGCACCTATACCCTCAAATGGAGACTCCGTAGTTACACTAAAAGAAAACCTGTTAGCAAAGTGCCTGAACAAAATAGCAACGACGACGGCGACCGACTGCAGGGAGAACCAAAAAGCTTTCATACTATGCGCTCAAATTTAAACTAGTTTAGATAAAATCCACTCGTTTATGTAATCCCAAAAAAACTTTAGTAAAACCTAGAATCTAGCATAGCGAACAAGGATAGTCTAGTTTTCAGCGCAAACGTTCCCGTCCTCGCTACACCATGAAACTTCTCAGGTATATTAAGGCCTGACTTACAGGATAATACGTTATAAAAAAACATTTTCATCAATATCTCGGGGACACATGGTGCTCATGAAACCAAACTTGGCAAGCACTTTATTCACATGGATCTCAACATTTTGACAAATTTTGTTACTATGGCAACCGATTTGGTGCCATAGTAAGGTGGCTCCACGTAATTCGATTTGTACTTTTAATGGAAAATGGGGAATACAGAAGCATAGTGGATTTTAAATGTAAATGCATATTTTCAATCCTTACAGTAGTCTTCTTATCGTACTGCCTTTTAAGGCTGTCCACCTACAGCATTAGCTGAAATACAAACGAAACTATGTTTCCATGGCAACGGTTGTCACGGTCACGTGACGCTGGTCACGATTAAAAGACAGCATGATATGGGGAATTTATGAAGATTATAAATATACCATTTAAGGCTTTCTCTATTGTCTTTGTGTAATCCCAATTTTTGCTTGAACTCAAAAAATGTAAATTGAGCCTTAAGCCTCCTTAAATTAGTTGCTATAGCAACGCTATAGCAATAATATTCGGGCTGACATCAATGTTGTAGCTGCCAAGTTTGGTGATCATTATAGCTATTTCTGTTTGGGAGATATTAGCAAAAACAGATTTTGTCCGCGTATAAGCCCCACCAAGTCTCAAGTCAGGCCTGAATACACCTGAGTTGAAGTTTTCAAGTTGTCGTTTGAAGAAAAACGGCTGAAATGTATCAGAAAGAATCCATTTCATAGTATATTTCACGTCTGGCTCTTTGAATTCTTAATTGTTTTCTGCCGTCGTCTTTCGCGTTGCCGTTGCCGTCCCTATTTTTGCAGATATACCTTTTACAATTGTACGCGGCACATAGAAAGAAATGCCGCATTGTCTTTGATAGATAATGCAAGAAACTGTACCATACAGATAACTCTCCAGCGAAGGTCTTCACTATAAGACTACGGCATATTTACTGAAAACTTGTTACAACATATATTACCCATACCACCTCGCGGTATGAGCGCGTGAGGCAGAGCGCTCTTTGACAACGTTTATTGAAATAGCTGTATATAGTATAGATGATAATTAGCTATTATTCATACTAAAAGCTTAAAGCTACACCGTTACAAGGTTGAAAAATACACTTGTTTATACAAATACTAATAGTTTCGAAACCCCCAGCTCGCACCACGCCGAAGAATAATCTGGCGTCCTTTCTTCGACGATCTGTGCGGATACAAGCTAGCTAGATGGGTGAACGCTAACCATAATAACAAGGAACTTTTTTGCCGTGCAATAGCTCTGGTTTGTTTGCTTTTATATATTTTTTCGCAGAAATCCCAAAAAAAAGCAGTCGATGATCAATAGAACGATCAACTAAGTAAAATAATAAAACGGAGCTTTACTGTAAATCTCCGAAATAGACTTTGCACTCTGGCTATATACATGTTTGCTACAAGACATGATACAGTCCCTCTGAACGGCGAAATTCGGGACAAAAAAATAAGAGTGACCCTATGTTGTTAAAGACGTAGGGCCATGTCGTAACCGCGAATTTTCAACAAAAATTAAAACACAATGACTAATTGGCGACCAAATTAGCACATAACTGTTATTATTATTTTTTTTTTGCAAGGACAATGTAAGGGATATATGTATATATTTGCTATATATGTATAATATTGTAAAACCGTTAAAAGTGTACGTGGCTGTTTTTTTTTTATCTTTACTTGCCGATACGTGATAGCTTTCATGAAAAATATATCCATCTCCATTGGATTATGTTTTTTAAATCATTGAAAACTATGTTGTTACCCTCATGGCTTCTCAGTAATGGGCGGATGCAGCTAGCGTTATCTCATCTTTACGAGATTTTCAAAGGCTATGAATGAGATACTCAAGCAAAGAGATTAAGATAATATCGAACATACAAAAACAGCACACATCTGGGAACAGCAGATTGCCTCTACTTTTGTCTTCCATGTGTACAAATTTTGGATGTACGCTAACCATAAAAACAAGGGACTTTTAAGCCTTGCATCATTTCTGGTTAGGTTGCTATTATATACTTTTTTGACATCCTTATACAAATTGCGTGAATGTCTATTATTTCGCATGGGCGTTTATGTTTGATCATCATCCCAGAAATCCCGAATAAAAAGCAGTCGATGATCAACTAAGTAATAAAATGGAGCTTTACTATAAAACCCCGAAATAGACTTTGCACTCTGGCTATACATGTTTGCTACAAGTCATGATATAGTTTCCTTCTGAACGGTGAAATTCATGGAAAAATGAAAAAATAAACAGTTATTGACGACCAAACCAACACAGAATAAAATATGGAAGCAAGGCAAAATGTTTTGCAAGGAAAATGTAGAGATTATGCATATTTTTGCTTTATATGTATATTGTATAAGAGTTAAAACGTTAGGGGTTGTTTTCTTTTGGTCTTTGCCGATACGTGATAGCTTTCATGAAAAATATATCCATCACCATTGGATTATGTTAATCAAATCGTTGAAAACTATGTTTTGTTACCCTCATGGCCTCATGGTAATGGGCGGATGCAGCAAGCGTTATCTCATCTTGACGATATTTTTAAAGGCTATAAAAGAGATACTCAAGCAAAGACATTAAAATAATATCGGTTGTACAAATTCAGCACACATCTTGGATCCCAACAAATTATTTAGAGAATTATGTCTCTGAGAACTTCAAAAAGAATTTCCCATGACATTTTTATAATATATATTGAAAGAAAAGCCTCCCGTTGTGCGAATAAAAATATATTATATTAACGCAAAGGAAATTTAGGGGCCGATTACATGATGGATGGGGCTGAAACTTCAGCCCGGGCAGCTGCTTACCGATTATATGCCTGGGCTGTGTTCTATTCAGCCCGGGCTGGACTCGAATTGTATTGTTTTCCAACCCGGCTGAGATATTTACGCGATTACATGGCGATTTTAACCCGCTAGCCCGGGCTGATAATCCTAGCCCGATTTGCCAGCCCGGGCTGGAAAACTTCCCCGGGCTGAAATAGATCCCGTGCTGAAAACTCGTTCCTGTAATCGAAAGAGCAATTTTGCATGTATTTGTGGGGGATAGCGGGCTGGACGTTCAGCATCCCTAAACGGGGTGAAAATACAGCCCAGGCTGAAATTTTTCATTAAATCGGCCCCTTAATCAAGATATTTGTAATAATTTGATAATTCTATTTACGTGACTGGGAGGAAATAGTCGGAAATGGACTAAAGATCAATACGGGTTGAGGACAATCGCCTTGACCAGCTGGCTAGGGCCGGATTGAAAGGATCCCAATTTTAAAAGACATTTATGCAAAAATCGTATTCATTGAAATAAAGATGAAACAATTGACTTGATTTATTTGCATGCATTCGCCGTTGAAAACGGCTAATGATGATACGACGTTTTACTAGCCTATAGTCTGCTTGCTGTTTGAAATTTCACGAAATTCTTATATTTTGCTAAGAACATGTCGAAGCTCAGATAGCAGCAAAATATTTTTGTTGGTGTGATGCGTTCTTAATCTTATTGTGCCTATTCTAACAATCTTAAATATCATTGTAATTGATCATTTGTGTAATTCTCTGTGAGTAATTTGTGCGGTTTCATAATCTTATATACACTGAAATTTAGAAACATCCTTGGATGGCTACCGTGGCCACCTTTATTTTGTTTTGTGAAGCATGCCAGTAAAGATGCGAGAAACTTGCTATCCGAATGACACAAACTCAACTAGCCAAAAAAAAAAAGGTTCCTACTTTTGAATTACATGGTTATCTTTATTAAGACTTGGTCTTTGTGGCCACGGTTACTGGAGTCTCACTATACAAGTCGCCGACATTCACGTCAAATTCCTGTTCATATCGACAAAGATATGGCATGGTTAGTGTCGATATTGGTCGGTATTTGGGAACTTTTATAATGCGGCAACTGACAAAGATTCTTTAACAGAATACCACTACAAAATATTGACAATGGCTACTGCATACACCTAATTAAAAAAGGTTAAAGAGAGATTTTTTTAAAGGGAGTAATTGAGTTTATAATATTAAATGCAAAACAAAACAAGAAACCTTGAGGCAGAAAGAGAAAAAGGCGGGACAGAGGAGGGGGCCGCGTACATAATGAAAGTAGCCAATGGCAAGTGATAAAGATATTTTTCATATCCTGAGGAAGTATGTTATCTAGCAGTCTTTATGAAAGATCTCAAGTCCTAATTTTTTTACGCAATATTAAAAGGGTAAAAGAAAAAAAAAACATTTCGTAAAAAATCGGATTTTTTAATATATATAATCTACCTCTGTTATTAACACCTCTTATCATATTCGTCTTATTTTGATTAATCATTATCGTATAGTAGGCTTATTTGATTTGTTACCCTTCCATTTTTTGACATGAAACGTTGAAAGTTTTATTTCTATTTTATCTCAGAAAGTTATTTTGGGCATCAACTAATTTCACGTATTATTTTTTCCTTTTCAAAGAGAGGAAGCATATTCTATTGCTAAAAGCTCATATTCCATTAGGGAGAAGAAGGGAACGGGCAGATAACACTTGTTTTTAATTGGAGACTTAGTTTGTCTGGAAATTGAAAAGCAGCGGCATATGGCGAAGTGGAAGATTAAAAAAAATTGACGCTATGAGGTTATAATATGATGCGTCTAGTCCAGAAGACACTCTCAAGCACGGAAATTTACTCAAACTTGATATCTGGTCTAGTAGGAAGACGGTGCATGCTGGGAACTCAGCGGTAATCCAGGATACATGCGCGCGCAATAGTTTTTTTAATAATACACCCTTATCAATTTTGAAGTGAGAAAAAAGGAGACCCAAAAAAACTGGTATTGACACTCTGAGATAAAAAAAAAACTAAAAAAACTCTTACACTTATTGTTATTTGTGTATTTTCGAGTAATCGATATTTTTTCTTTATCATCACTCTCCCTTCTTCAATTTGTTTATCTTTCTATGACGTAAGTTGAAAGATAACAGTGAATATGCAACCATTGCTCGCTGGTTATTACTCGCTTGATTTTAGCATTTCGAATTTTAAAATTTTAAAGGATTAGAGTTTAAAATAGATTCCGAGCTTACTTTATTTTAAGTACATCCAGACGATCATAAATTTGTTAAATCTTGTCTTTTTGTCTATCAATACTTGGAAAGTAAATGTACTTAGTACTTTTACTCCCTCTATTATATACTCTATATAATAAAACATCATTTACCTTAAAATGTAGCGTTGGACCGCGAAATAGCACGCTTTTAACCCACAGGTATTGTCTTGTATTGAATCAGTGCGGCTCTAAAGGGAGTTTAGCGGCTATATATGCAAAGTCCCATAAACCCTAATGCGAAGTCACTTACGAAAAAAGCTAACAGCATAGAGCGAGCTTGACTTTCCGAATTAAACTTTTTTCAATAGACCGGAACTTTGGAGATTATGCTCCGTATGATGACCGTGCTCAGATTGTATATTCCCTATGATTTCCTGTTCTTTTATAGAAGCTTTTTAAGACTAGTGGCGGATGATTGGGTGAATTTCACGTGTGTTAATTATAATTGTGTTAATCCCACCCAAGGAAGTCAGACCAAAAGTTGTAAATTCTGTAAGTGATAATGTTTTTGTCGCTATAGCAACACGCTCCTTTGATCTCATCGTCGCATCTCTGTGTAATATGATTCCCTCGTGCGTCTGGATTGGCCTTATCTTGTCACGTGATATATATACCGCTGTTTTGTCTGTATTAGGCTAAATTCTAGAACCATGTGGGTCCAAATTATGGTAACTCAGCAAAACACCATATAGTGGACCATATAGAGACCGATTACATAACGAATTTCATCCTGGACTACCGGCTATCAGCCAGCTGAGAGGCATATGTGTAATAACTTAAAAATACACATTTCCGTCAAAACGAAAGCGTGCCTAAAAGTAGTCATTTAATGCAGTCAGTCAACATACACTTAAAAAGAAAACCCACGATGTTTCGACCTTAGATATATTGATATTTTTTCGGCAAATTCAGGCTTATTTTAACGCGTTCTCTACAAATCAACAAACTCCAAAGTGCGTTCCCGATATTTTGCTGGGGATGGGGGGCGGGTATTTTGCTGGGGGTGAGGGGCGGGGAAGGAGGGGGGGGGGGGGGGGGGGGCAAAGTCATATGTACCGTGTCGAAAAAGGCTTTGACGATAAATCAATAAGAGATGACACCATGACTTTTTGGTGACAAAAGGGATGGCGATATTTTATTCGTTTCTACCCAGATACATCTTCCATCTTCATTTGTCTGGTTTTATTAGTGAATACGGCTCATGGATAATATAACGTTTGAACTTATAGCCTAAGGCATTGAATCTAAAGAAAATATCAGACCTCTAGATATGACTACCGCTACCACCTAATGCGTGAGAATCGAGAAACTCTTAATGTGTTATTATTTTGTAAGGCGGGGTATGCGTGCTATTAGGTTTTCAATAAATTATAGGGAAACCCCAGGAAAATGTTCTTTATAACGAGTATATAAAAATGCTTGTGTCTTAGTATCGTACTCTGGTTTTTAGTCTGAAGGGCCTTTTAATATCATAGGAAAAAATAAATTTGGCGAACTCCTGGGAAGACTTTATTCACATTCCAAAACGATCATTTTATTGAATACTCTTGAATCTAATGGAAGTCGTTGCCATGAAAATTGGGGCCAATAAGGAACAAGTTATTTTCTTTATTATTTATTCAACATAGAGGGGAAAATCTCAAGCGAAGAGCCCTTTGGTTTCGCTTATATGGAGATTTATAGGCTACGTCCCGGTTAAAAATCATGGAGAAAAAAGTATTGAAAAAAAAATCAGACAAAATACAAGGTTTTTACAAAATTACGTCTGTCTAGTAGTCTCCAAGTCAAAAATACACAGAGATGGCAACCATAATGGACACTTTATCAAACAATAGCTGCAGTGTATATGGGACCGTCCATGAAAACGTACACTTAGGGTTTAATCATCAGAGAGCATATGTACTCCCGTGGGAAATCCCGTGGGAAATCACTAAAGAAAGCAGGCGACTATGCTTGTTGTGTTCAGGGGGTGTCTCGTCTGTTTCTGCCCTAAAGTAAGCAAAAGACAAAACTATAAGATCAAGCAATCCGAGGGTATCTTAAAAGGGTATCTTATGTGTACAATGCTTGAATTTGTCCTCTCATGCCGCGCAACCCAGATACTGTTGATCGTGAAAATTACATGCTAAACTTGTTATTATACCTATACCGTATATAAAAGAAGGGAAAAATCGAAAAAAAATATAAAAAAATACAATTAATAATCAATCAACTCATAATGATAAAAACTTCTTCTTCATACAACAGCAAATGTGATCTTCTCTTGTCGTGTGAAACCGATAAGAGACAGTAAATGTTTAGACCGTTATAAATTATGTGTCTCGTCTGTTTCTGCCCTACAGAAAGCAACTACCAAAACTATAAGATCACTCAATCGAAAGAAGAGATAATAAATAAATGACTGACAATAACGAGTTACTTTGTATTGGCTGCTTGGTAGGATTTTTACTCATTTAAGTTATGAGCTTTTCGAAGGTCCCTAGGAATCTATGGAATAGGATGTTTAAATTCAATTAATAAGAAAAATGATGTTTCCAAGTTTCTAACTTGCTCCGGGCGTGTTTATTGAGACGATTTTGTAAACACCACAGGGTACCCATCTCAGACAGACTGGAACTTCCTTTGCAATAATGCCTCACACTCAGACACGCTTTCTTACTACTTGTTATAGTGCCAAACCTATATCTAAACTCCCTACAGAAGGGTTTTTTTTTTTGCTTTTTTCAGCTTCCATTTTTTTATATTCCCACATCGGGAAAAAAAATTCTACTACTGCATGTGGTATTATTATTATTATTACTACCTACTTATGTAGGGTATATAGGTGCTTTCGCAGAGCATCAAATTGTTAGCTTAAAACTCCTGCCTCAGCCAAAACAATCTGTTTCAATTTAGTGGACTGTCATGATAAATTCAAGACCATAAAATGCTTTTCGGCACCACTTCGAGCATTTTGTTTCTAAAAAAATCGAAGCAACGAGCGCATTGTATTTGGATTTCTTTTTGTCGGACAACAAGATACTCTATAGAAATTAATGCTTGACAATTCTTTTGCTTGCTATTCTTTTGGTAAACAAACAAAACCGACGGATGATGGATAATAAAGAAATTCCTGACTGCAATTTGCGCATGCAGCCTCACGTCACTCGCGCGCGCGACCAACGTCAACGTAGCTAGTTGACCCGTGTCTAAAAATAGACTGATTTAGGGAAACGCCGTGACACTGAAAATGTTTAGTGGTACAACAACGCCCCTACTGTTTCCTTCCTTATATCTTTTTTTATTGGGGGGAGGGGCACGTGCCCCCAGTGCCCCGCCCCTTCTATGGCTCTGGGGCGATGCAGAAAAAGTTTTTGTATTTTGAAAAAAATCTTTAAAAAAATATATTTCTTTTCTTTTTTAATTATTTTTTTGTCAGGTATTCCTCTTTGTTTTGAGTTTTAAAGTTTTAAATATTTTCCAGAAGAAGGTGCGGAAATTAATGAAATTGTCTTTCTTAGTTACTCTCGTCAAGTTTCTACTTGACCTCAGGAGAGTATGTTCTCCTGCCTCTATCGATTTGCCGCGTACGTACGTGCTCGTGTTATCACACAATGACCTGTTTCCCGAAATGAAACCAATCATTTATCATACTCCCCCCCTCCCTTTCCCCTGGCGCACGGAAATTTCTTTTCTTTCAGGTCTCAGACACGAAACGTGTAACATTGTATCTTTTATCACATTACGTGCGCATTAGTTAACTGGATTTTCATTTCATTTTTTTCTATTTCTTTTTTAATGCTACATAGTATTTTATTATTATTTATTTATTTTTGCAAAGCTTCTTAATGTATTATTATTGATGTCATCCCCAAGTACTTTTACTTTGAAAAGAACCCCAGGTTGCCTATAGCAGCTTATGCGCGTACAACCCCTGGCGGTCAAAAAGTGGGTCATTTCTTATTATCGAATCTTCAAATACTATGCTTTTTCCAAAGGACACCTACGACTGTGAAACCCTTCCGGCCTGGGAACGCGTCTGCAGTTTGTGTTTTAAACTGTATTAAAAATACATGTTATCGTGATCTACCAGAGGATTACAAGTAGGCTTTTCATTTTCAAGTTTACAAAAGAAAATATCATCGAAAACGTTAGTACAATCTTCCTTATTATCTCACAGGAATAGGATGTATAATGCAAATCAATGCTTCCAGAAATATTTTCATCATTGCTATGACGTCTCAAGCGATTTATAGATAAATCTATAAGTATCAATGATACTTTCAATCGCTATGACCTCACCTGCTCAACAATCTTTAGTGTAAGTAGACAACGTCGGTTGTAAGAACAATAGTAGTATAGCAAATGTGCGTACACAACCTGGTGGATCACGATGGATGAAGAAAAAACGGGGTTAGGCGAACGCACAAATGTATACATTTTTCGAGGAGGAAGGAGGAGGAGGAGGGTGAAGGGAGTAGGAGGATTGAGAAGGGAGGAGGAGGAAAAAGAGGAGGAGGAGGAGGAGGAGGGAGAAGGGAGTAGGAGGATGGAGAAGGGAGGAAGAGGAAGAGGAAGAGGAGGAGGAGGAGGGAGAAGGGAGTAGGAGGTTGGAGAAGGGAGTAGGAGGAAGAAGAGGAGGAGGAGGAGGAGGAGGAGGGAGACGGGAGTAGGAGGATGGAGAAGGGAGGAAGAGGAAGAGGAAGAGGAGGAGGAGGAGGGAGAAGGGAGTAGGAGGATGGAGAATGGAGGAGGAGGAAGAGGAGGAGTAGGAGGAGGGAGAAGGGAGTAGGAGGAGGGAGAAGGGAGTAGGAGGAGGAAGGAGGGGGAGGAGGAGGAATGGGTGGGAAGACTGAACATGTTGGACGATGTCGCTCACAAGGCCTCCACAGGTTCTTTGGTGGAAAAACTCAAACAACGTCGATATAGGCGAGAAAACTTCCCACTTTCTCTCTGAATGGTTTTAGAATAAGTATGGGTTCATAGCTCGCCTGGCAGAGTTAAGCAAAACTAAGTACAGAGGGAAACTATTTGTAGTCTGTATTCTACCCAAAACTGGAATTAAAAAAAAAAATAAATCATTCTAAACATGGTGTATCTCAGCGTTCTTTTATCGATCCCTATTTTATACTACGCAAAACTCCCAGCTATAGAGCCTATAGCTATCGAGGATTTAGAGCTCTAGAAAAAAGTAATCAAGATTGTCATTTTTGCTTAGCAAGCAGATGTTTCGCCTCGATGCACTTTGCCTCGTTTTCATGTAGGTAACCATCCCAGAGAACTTATCAGAGATATCCGAAAATGATTTGTTTTGAATGAAGATTCGCGCATGACACAGGCTAGTGTAGAATCAATAGAACTGAAAAAATAACGCCATTGTAACAATCTGAAATATTTTTCTGTATTTTTTTTTCGAATGAAACATGAGCATAATAAGAAAATTTGTTTTTCCAGCAAATAATACTTACTAACCGAGTGAGGTCATGCCGGGAAATATCAAACTGAGGCTTTGCCGTATCAACCGAGGCTTTGCGAGCACTCTCATGCTGCCAAATAAAAATTGTAAACAACAACATAACTCAGACGACAACATATCAAACAGACCTTGGTAAGATAGAAATGTGTTGTTTTTCGTAACCCTTCAGATGTAAAAAGAAGAATGGACATCGGAGCACCGTTCACAGTTGATTTCGACTCTGTATCACGCGTGATGTAGAAATTGGACGACTTTTCGGGCTATTTTCTTCCTATTTGCACCTTTTGGAAGCAACAGGTTTTATCATAGGTGAAGTTGATCCAAACAATAACAAAGAAAGCTCAGATGTCAGTCTTCATTGCATGAATGGACTGTTTTAAGTCCGAAAACTCCACGGAGCAAAAGGCCAACCGGTTTATGATTTGGTGGAAATATTGCATTTATAAATAACATGTAGTACTACTTATCTTAAAAAGGCTTTTATGGTTCTGTACACCCCTTGTTATTATTCATTTGTTTGTTTGTCCGATGTAAATTAGCTTTGTATTTCTTGGCTATCGGTGGCGCTCGCCGGCGGTGTTTTCCTTGTCAAAATTTTCCTCTTCAATCTCTTCAGGATAATAAAACCCCGACTCACTCCAAGTGCTCGTCCTCTCCCATTATCAACTTTAAGACCTGTTTGTGTCTTGTTGTTTTTTTGTTTTTTTTGGTGGCTTTGGTTTTTTGGTCGAATTTGTTTTAGCGAAATTCGTACAACCGAACTAAACAACACAATTAAGCTCACAAAATGTCCTTCTCCGGATACAGATAAAGACGACCCGCCAACCAACTATTTCTGTCTTCTGGGTGATAAAATTCGCTACTCAAATGTTTGCTGTCGCTTATTTTGCAGTTTGAAGGTGGAAAAAAAGCAAAAAAACAGAAGAATGTGAAAATCTATTCGTAGGGCAATACGGAATTCCGTAATGCCTCAGAGGTGGGCAATACGGGAATGTCACGACTACCAATTAGCCAATCACATCGCGCGTACTATCGTAGCCATAATAGATTTAGCAACAGTGCCTCGTGAGTAATTACCTTTTTCATACGCCGTTTTTATCCCATACAGTTATTGCCTACAATAGGCGAGGAAGGTTTTTCTTAAGTTTTACACGGTTATACGATAAATGTAAATGCCATAATTTTCATCGCTATAGATAAGATTCAAAGAGTCGTTTTGGGCTGAAAAAGTTGCGGTCTATGTAGTGACGCATTTAAGATGTAAGGTACTTAATGTACCTTACGGCGGTATTGGATTTTAAACCAATCAAGATAATCGATGTTCAACACAGATAAATTCTTAAGTGTTTCTTTTTTCTGCAGAAGTTAGGTGAATATGAAAAAAATGAATTTTTCGAAAATAGTCTAGATCAAGGCGGAATTCTTCCGTTTCGCAAACTTATCATAGCTTTTACTATAATTGCTATACTTACCTTGTTCATGTTATTCTAGGACCTTGTTCAACTCTGCTTACTATTTTCCATCAAAGTACTATTGCTTGAAATCTGAAATGTAATAAAACGAGAAATAGTTTACAAGTTCTCTTTACAATAGTAAACAAGTGTGTTATTTAAGCATTACTGGAGCATGTCTTTCAAGTTATTATGTTTGTTTATAGTACAAAGTATAGTCACATTTCTTTCTGTAGTCCAACCCTTAGCTGATAGCCCTAAAACGCGGGGCACAGGAAAAGGATATATCGGAATACATATGCCTTGATTAGATATAAAGTGAGACATAACCCACTCATGTACAAAGCACGATATTTACAAATTGAGCATAGTTATGTTTCTTTAGAAGTGCGTCATACTCATTTATTTGGTACCTGTCGTATAGGCAAACATGAACCTAGCCTAAAGCAAACTTTAATATTAGGAAGAACATCACCCCTAAAAACGACGCAAATGGCGCTTGGTACCATGGTCATTATATTTCCACCAAGCGCAAGAGAATATGACCAATTATTATTTTATGAATGATTACCTTTGATGTATGATCTTGACGTCGCTGTAGTTTATCTATCTGTAGTTTAGCTGTAGTTTATCTATCATCTTTATCCTTACAAACAACTAGTATCCCTAAAGTACCTTTCATCTAAGAACTGCCATTTGTAATTCGCCGTTTTCAGTGACAGTTTTGTTTTTGAATTAGTGTATACCATAGCGTACATTTGATGCAATAAACTTTAAAAACGGCGCTGGCTGCACGTAAACCCTTATTTTTTCTTCTTTTTTTAAAGTCACACCTTTTTAAAAAATTTTCATTTAATAATATTATTGGAAGGGAAAGAGAGAATCGAAAACTTTGCAATTACTTATCAAGATGAGACGATGGTAGTGAATGTAAAAGTAAAACTTTTAACTCTACAAAATTAAAGAAAAAAACATTGCAATTACTTCTCAAAATCAGTCGATAGTAGTGAATTTATTCTTTTATTGGTGTTTTTCCAAGATGAAATGACCCTTAAAGGTCTCCCTTATTTTACCTCCACCTTATACTCCACCTTCCTCCCTCCCTAATCTTACCGCCACTCAAAGAAACAATCCCCAATACCACTCAGATTCGCGTAATACCATTACATTTCAGCATTCACCCTTTTTCAGCTAACGATTTAGAGCATGTAAACAAACCTAAAACAAACTTGCCTAACGCAAGCAAATACGTGCAAATTTTTTCATGTTCTCGAACACCTTTCTAACAAGTTTTATGTATTTCTTTATTTCGGAAGTGTGAAAGAAGTGCAAGGGTATGTTCATTTCTACCGATATTGCACTAATGCACTGGTCGGTTGTGTTCTGTTGATTTTGTTATGTAATACAGGCAGGCTCTCTCACGTGCCCCGAATACCAGCACCGTTACCACATGTGACACGAAAGTCAGTGAACAAAATGTATGCTTTATGAACCACATTATCATCAGAACCGTAGCACGCCACGTAAAATTAGGGAGGCACAATACAGTAATATTAAGAAAATACTGGGTCGCAAAGCCACGCCCCTTTTGGTTATTTCCTCATAATTTTCGAAAATATTGGTGGTGGGGGGATGGGGCACATGGGGATCAAGCCCTGCGTAAACCTTACAGAGATCCTGATCAGCTTTTTGTTACATTATTCAGACAAAGTATGCTATTCGAAGAAAACACATGGTTATAGAAATTCGAAACGTTAACTGTCCCGTTAATCCTTGCTGTAGTTTATCTATCATCTTTATTCTTACGAACAGCTAGTATCCCTAAGTACCTAGTCTAAGAACTGCCATTTTTCATTTGCCATTTGCACTGACAATATTGTTTTTGAATTAGTGTATACCTTGGCGTACATTTGATGCAATAAACTCTTGCTGCACGCAAACCCTTTTTTAAGTCACGCTTTTTTAAATCATTTGAGAATATTATTGGAAGGGAAATTAATGAGATAAAATAAATATATAAATAAATAACAATTTAAAAATAAAACTTTAAAGTCTTCCAAATTCAATCGAAAACTTTGCAATTACTTACTTATCAAGATCAGACGATAGTAGTGAATGTTTGAAGTAAAACTTTTAACTCTGCAAATTCAATCGAAAACATTGCTATTACTTCTCAAATTTAGACGAAGGTAGTGAATTTATTATTTTATTGGTGTTTTTCTAAAATGAAATGGCCCTTAAAATTCTCCCATATTTTTACCTCCACCTTCTTCCCTCCCAAATCTCACCACTCAAAGAAACAAATCAATCCCCAATACCACTCGGATTCGCGTACTAATGTCATTAAATGTTATCAGTGGGTTGGGAAAGGAAATTCTGCGACATCTAAAATCATTTGGACGCTGCTCGCACACAAGGCCCCTAGGGTGTTTTTTTATGGCCTTCGTTAGTACACTCATGGGCTAAATATTGTCCAGTTGTTTTGATTTTAACAATTTTTGGGGGATGAGATATATCTTTTTTCCAAGATTTGGAAACATGGTACATGGATTTTGAACAATTTGGTACATGGATATTGAAAACATTGGCCTTCAAACATATATTAAAAGGTCATATTTCGTTACCAGTGACACAAGGAGTATTTTATCACTTTCTTTATCCATGTTTAAATAAATTTTATTCGGGAAATCCACAATTATATGTCTAAAAGGATTGAGGAAGCATAACAAGAGATGTAAAATATGCGAGAAAGGACTGAAAAGGCTGGAAAGCAGCTCCCGTCAGCTAAGAAAAAAAAGAAAAACATTCTCCGAGGTTTTTGTTTTATCTGGCCACCTCAAAAAAGAATTTTAAAGCTGTGCGTACTTATTTCCCTACAGCAAACGCCGCAAGAAAAAAAACCTTTGCGCAGGAAAAAAAACCTTGCACGTCCCCGCGCATTTTGTCGGTACTGTGCGCGCACAAACTTCTGGTTCAAAAATTTCTTCCATGCACCATATTATTTCAGAGTGCCTGTATGAATCACCAGATGTACCTGATTTACCCACGACGAGAAGGTAAAAAGAATAGGCTCCCAGCGATTACGTCACATTTGAAGCTATTTTGGGAAAGTCGGCTATCTTGGGACTTCAAAGAGATTTCTTGGGTTGTTTTTGGCTTGTGAAAAGGTAATCTGAATCATTTTTTAAGTTTCAAAATCATGTTGGCAGACTAGTCAGAATGAGAATTCATGAGATGAAAATCAAAGAAAGCAATCATAACCACCTAATATCATTTCAATCCACTTTACGACACGTCACAGGCCATTTACATTCAAAAAATATATATAACAAACTTAGAAAATACAATATATACAACGAAACATAGCAAATACACGATCAAAAAGAGTTTCTCAAGTGCTTTATCAAGTAAAGAATTGCATTAGATTTTATAAATCCCTAACCCCCCTCACGTTTTTAAAAAATCTCCCGCTCGCTTGCCCTAGGCTCTTTAGACAATTTAGAAAAACGACAGCCATTAATTGATTTGCGAAAAAAATATAGTAAGACTGTAGAGCAGAAATGGCTGTTTTACTGTAGCAAAAAAAAAAAAAAAGAATTCGCCTTACAGTCAAACCAGATCAAACCAGAATTTTGGCCTATTTGTCGAGTTCATACAGCACGCAACGAGAGACTCGAGCTCATTCGAAAACTCGAACACTCGTTTCAGGAACGGAAACTTCTCGGCAAATAATCAAATGACATTTCGAATCAAGAACTCGAATAATGAACACGGGGGCACGCTTGACATGGTTGTCTGTAAGTATTCGGAGAATCTGTTTTTGCGCAACAACTGGACTTGGTCACGCAGGGTATGTGGCAACCTTCTCCTCCTTTGGCCGCCAAACATTTGGCTATTTTATGATCGTCAGAGACTATCCTTTTTCGTTACGATACCTAAGATTGCGCACCCCCCCCCCCCCCCCTTTAAACGCGTCTAACAAAGTTGTTTTTGTTAGCAAACGACGATTACAATCATAAAGGTACATCGTGAGCACTTGAGCAAATCGTTTCCAGCAATGACTATTTCAACTAACAGCATTCACACTTTTTCAGCTTTTAACGATTTAGAACATATAAACAAGCCTAAAACAAAATCGCAAGCTAATCCAAGCAAAAATTATCAAGTTCTCGAACAACTTTCTGACAAGTTTTATGTATATCTTAATTCGGAAGTGTGGAATTAGTGCAAGGGTATCTCTTATTTCTATCGATATTGCACTAATGCACTGGTCGGTTCTGTTCTGTTGATTTTGTTATTTAATACATGCAGGCTCATTCACCTGCCCCGAATACCAGCACCGTTTTAAGACGTGTAAAACGTGAACCACATAATTTTGTGTAACCTTACAGATTTCCTAGAACCAGCCTTTTCGCTTCGTTATTCAGACAACGTATGCTATTCGTTATTGTAATACATTAGCTGTCCCCATTAATTGTTGTTAACGTGAAGTGGTGTAGGAGCTCACAAAAAGAATAACCAATGCGGATGAGTAGTGTCTGTACGATTAACAATTATTGAAACATTTGTCAAATTGTATGATAAATCTAAATTATTTCCGGTAAAAATACAGAATGCGGACGGAAACGTTTGATCAATGTCGGCGGCCTTTCTTTACTTACTAACAATCCCTTAAAAACAAAGCCATTTTTATTTGGTAATGAAGAACTGGAAATAAATTTTCGGTTGAGATTTCACCAATTTTAATCCTATTTAGACTGGGGGGGGGGGGGAGCTTCAAGTTCCCCATCCGGGAAATTGCTATAACTTCTGACTTCTGGACTATAGCAGCTTAGAGGCTAAAACTTAGTGCCTTTTCCTAAAAACTATCTGCGGACGTTTTAATGGCATTGACATTTCGAGAAGACGCTCCATGTTACCATGGCAACCGTTTTTTTACACAAAGGTTTCCCAAAAACTAAAAGGTAGTGAATTTTTCGTATTTATCAGATTTGAATGCCTGTTTGCCTGTTTTGACTTTATAAGTTTGTTTAGGTGACAAGTTTCGCAACAGCGCCAGTATATATGTTCATGAAACACGTAGGGGGACTCTTTAAGCCCCCTCCCACCCCCCCCCCCCCCCCCCCAGTCACAGACAGCTCAAAAAAGCCCAGTCTGAATAGGGTTATCAACATGCTAAAAACATGCCGAGGCTCAGAAATCAGTCCTGATGCGTTCTAAAATGCATAATCAAATTGTGCTCATAAAATATAAGAACCTTTTATAGTCATTTGTGTAATTCTCTTCGTAATAATTCAATGGGTATTATTATGTTAGTACACTAAAATTCAAGAACATCGTTAAGAACATATTCAGCCTTTAAATGCTCCAAAAATAAGAACGGCTCAGCCCTAACTTAAAATCTGACGTTCTTATAATAAAAAAAAGAGTGTATCAGCCATAGTGTAGGGATCGGAGGGTGTCCCAATCCGATAACATTTTTAATCGGAATTTTTAGCCTTTGAAAGTTAACCATTGGTGAAAGTATTATTTTGTTGAAATTTGTAGAGATTTTATATACATATAAATTTATGTATCAATTATAAGACTGTAGTGTATTGGGAAGTCAGGTTGACGATAATAATCCAATAAAAGAGACAGTATGTAACACTGTTAAACTTTAACTCTGGAACGCAAACATGGCCGAACTCAAAAGCACATGCTCGCCATCTCCTAACTGCGCATGAGCAGTCGGAGGGGCTACTGCGCATGACAATAGCAATCTGAATATATAACAACTGCCCTCTCTCAAGTTAAATAGTAACTTATCTAGGCTACGCAGTTCAATAAAATCTATCAGGGGGTTTCTGGTCTCTAGATGGGTATCTCTTGACAGGGAAGGCAACCCCAGGTAAGGTCATGACTTCTGAACCCATACTCCCTAGTGTCTAAAGTGTCCCACAAGGTCTAGGCACCGGCTCTGTAGCTTCTGTAGTCTCAACTCCTTCAGTATCCATTGTTAATGGAGACCCCATCTCAGGTAAATCCGGCACCTGAGGTGTACTTTCACCTTCTTGACTAATCTCTGTAGGAAAACCATTGGGCTTCCGGTAAGTATTTCCGTTTGATGCTGTTTGATACAACAGCTTTGGAGCTAACTGATTGGAGGGAATATACCTAGGGCGTAATTGTTCCTCATGTCTCTTCCATATTACATCACCAACTTGTACATCAAAATTTCGGGGGCTGAATGTCCCAACTATTAAACCTGGTAGCCACTTTGCCCCCTTCCCAAAATTCCTAGCGAACACAGCTTGATCTTGAGAGTATTGGGTTTGTTGTTCAAATTTTCTTGAAACATCTTAACTTCCTGTTTCATCCTTCTTGTTCGCAAAGCACTAAGCCGTATCCGGGGCTGTCTGTTTAGTAACAGTTCAGAGGGTGATTTTCCTGTAGCATTGGGTGTAGCCCTATAGGTCAACAAGAATCTATCTAATTTAGTCTGAAGTGATTCACCAGTGCTGCCAATTTTACCTATTTTGTCTTTAAAGTCCCCCACATACCGTTCCGCCAGCCCATTTGTGGCAGGGTGTCCCCTTGCTGTGGTTGTATGTAAAATCTCATTACTCCTTAAAAATTTCTGAAACTCATCACTTGTAAATTGGCTGCCATTGTCAGAAACTAGGTGTTCTGGCAACCCAAAATGACTAAAAATATGTCTCAGTGCTGAAATGGTGTTAGCTGAATTGGCGGTAGTCATAGGTACAATTTCTACATACTTAGAGTAGGCATCTACAACAACTAAGAACATTTTATCTAAATATGGTCCTGCAAAATCTATGTGTAGTCGTTTCCAGGGACCCCCTGGCCATGACCACGCAGCTTGCTTTGATGAAGGCGGAGCCTTAGCAGCTTCCTGACAGGCGACGCAAGCCTTCACAGTCTCCTCAATTTGTTGGTCCAGTTTTGGCCCCATAAATACTTACGAGCAAGTTGTTTCATCTTCACTATGCCAAAATGTTCTGCTTGCAAGTCATTTAATACAATTCCTTGTAATGATTCTGGAATAACAACACGAGAATCCCATAACAATTCTCCATCCTCACAGGATAAATCTAACCGCTGGTAGTAGTAAGGGAGGAGTTCCTTTTCTGGTTTATCAGGCCACCCGTTCCTAGTGTAATCAAGTACTTTCCTTAAAACATTATCTTTCTTGGTTTCCATGGCAACCATAGAAGCGGTTACAATTTGTTCCTCTTTGATAAACATAACATTTACTGTCACTTGTTCCTCGGAAGAGGGTTCACACTCTACAGGTTTTCGTGATAAGAAATCTGCAAAAACATTGTCCTTGCCTGGGATAAACTCTATGGTGTAATTGTATGCCGCTAAGAGTAAAGCCCATCGCTTAATGCGATCCGACGCTAACTGGAATACAGGTTTGTGTTCTCCCAGCAATGTAATCAAGGGCTTGTGTTCAGTTAGTAACTTAAAATGTCTACCTAATAGGTATTGTCTGAATTTGGTCAATCCAAAAACAATAGCTAAGGACTCCCGCTCAATTTGAAAATAGTTCCGTTCTGCAGAGCTAAGGGTCCTCGAAGCATAAGCCACAGGTTGTAAGGTTCCATCAGGCCCGGGTTGCAAAATAGTTGCCCCTACCCCGACCGAGGAAGCGTCACAGTGTAGAACTAGTTCAGCTGCAGGATCATAATGTTGTAACACTGTATCAGAACACATAGCAGACTTAAGGCACTCAAAAGCCTCTTGCTCAACTTTCTCCCATTTCCATGATTTATCCTTGCGTAGAAGCTTGTATAGTGGGGAAGCTAGTTCCGCAAAGGCAGGTACAAACTTCCGTAAGAAATTTGCAGAGCCGATGAACGACTGTAGTTCTGCAACATTTCTGGAGGGTTCCGCATCCTAAATAGCTCGCACTTTCTCAGGTGTTGGCGAAATCCCTGCTGCAGAAATGCGAAATCCAAGGTAAACAATCTGATCAAGCATAAAATGAAACTTGCTTTCTTGAAGCTTTAGACCACATTCTTGTAGACGCTGTAGAACTCGGTGTAAATTTTCAAGGTGGATTTCATCTGTCTCTCCGGTGATCAAAATGTCATCAATGTAAACGCAGCAGCTGGGTAGACCCTTTAAGACATTTTCAATGGTGCGCTGAAAAATAGAAACAGCGCTGTTAATTCCACAAGTTAGCAGTTTGTACTGGTTCAATCCTTTAGTAGTATTGACGGTAGTAAACTTGCGGGACTCTGGGGAGAGCTCCAGTTGATGGTAAGCCTGAGATAAGTCCAGTTTGGTGTACTTTTTCCCCCCTGCTAACTTACCCAACAATTCTTCCAGTGAAGGGACTGGGTATTGTTCAAGTGTAGAGTGCTTGTTGATAGTGACAGAGTAATCCCCGCAGATGCGTAAATCTCCACTGGGTTTGACTACTGGTACTGTCGGTGAGGCCCAGTCAGAGTGTTCAACTCTCTCAATAATATCCTCAGCCTCCAACTTTTCTAAGGACTGTTCATATTTGTCGCGCACCGCGAAAGGTACAGTTCTAGGCTTCACAAACACTGGATTACTATCATCTACTTGCAAGGAGACTTGTACTCCCTGGAGTTTTCCAACAGTAGTAGTATCAAAAAGAGCTGGGTATTGATGTATTATATCCTCCGTAGTAGTCTGTACTACACTAAAAATGTTCTGCCAAGGTAGTGTAAACTTGGACATTAGGTCTCTCCCCAGAAGGGAGGGCCCCTCAACGATTCGAATCTTCAGATCACCAACTTGGTCTCCTACTTGGATGCACATGTCACTCTCCCCAAAGCACTTAATGGTATTTCCCGTGTACCCTTTAAGTAGAATCGTAGGTGGTTTCAATGTTTGGATGCTGCCTCCAATGCTCTCAAAATCTTGAACATTTATGAGTGTAACTGCACTGCCCGTATCGACTTCCATGGTGACTTCCTTGCCCTCAATAACCACGGCTAACTTAGGGGGGTTTCCCTCTCCTGATCCCCCAACATGATGCATGTATACTGTATAAATTGAGTCAGCTGCAAGCTCAGAATCAGAAACAACGTCTGGCTCCCTGGAGTGTTCCTCTGTTGTGATCTGGTGAATTTGCCTAGACTTTTCATCTCTTTTCTTTTTGAAACAAACTCGAACCAGGTGCCCGGGCTTGCTACAATAACCACAAATGGTATCCTTGTGTTTACAAGCATCTGCCAAATGCTTGTCAGAGCCACACCTGAAGCATAAAGTAGACTTCTTGCCTGTATCAGATCCAACAGGCTTCTTTTTTACAAAGCGAAATTCCTGTTCGAGGAGACCAGGCTTGTCAACTAGGTGTCGTCTGCTTGAGCTACCTTCAACGCTTGGTCGAATGTTCTATCTTCAGAAAGGAGTTTTTTTCCGTGTAGCTTGGCTCCTCACGCCCCCCACAAATTGGTCTCTTAGGGCTCTGGATAAGCAGGCGCCAAAATTACAATGTACTGCGAGGCGTTTTAGTTTGTTTGCATATTCAGTCACTGTTTCGGTTTCCATTAGTGCTGTGTGGTGGAATATGTACGTTTCGGCCACCTCCAGGACCTTCGGTTTGTAAAAACCGCTTAAAATGGTCGTCAGTTCATGGAATGTCTTGTCCGCTGGTAAATCTGGTAAGCACGGGTCTTTTAACGTACTGTATGTTGTTTTTCCGATGAGTGAGATCGCAACTGCCACCTTTTTCTTGTCAGCCGCTAGTTGTTCGGCTTCTGTTGCTCCTGCTGCTAACTGTCCAATATTATTTGCTACGAAGAACGAGTTCAAACGCTCGCTATAATCTGCAAAATCACCACCATCGAAAGGCTCCAAAGCACCAATATTCCTTTGCACACCTTTCATTTTCCCTCGTCGCCAATTGTAGTGTATCGGGAAGTCAGGTTGAAGATAATAATCCAATAAAAGAGACAGTATGTAACACTGTTAAACTTTAACTCTGGAACGTAAGCATGACCGGACTCAAAAGCACATGCTCGCCATCTCCTAACTGCGCATGAGCAGTCGGAGGGGCTACTGCGCATGACAATAGCAATCTGAATATATAACAAAGACTTTCAAATGGAAGCTTTTCAGGCCAATAGGGTTCGAAATAAGGATACTTTCTGAACAAACCATTGAAAGAAATAAGCTGGATTTATATCTCAGGAAAGGTTAATAGCTTTGCGTCATTTCGGTAGTTCTGGATTGTTCAAATCTACAATATTCGAGGCAAAAAGATAAAAACTAATGCTGAGTGATACGGAACTAGCACTGGTTATCGTACTTTATATCCCAGTGATGAATTTTCACGCGCGCTCATTGGTCAATACGTTTCACGTGCACATTTTCACAGGACAAATATCAGGCGATAACGTCCAGCCAAAGTGATATCCGTCCTGTGAACATTTTTGTGCAGTCAAAACTCGCCACCACCAAGGTTTTCAAAACGAAAAAAAAAACGTTTGATTTCTTTTATAGAATTTATCCTGAAACGTGAAAGAAAAAGCGATAACAAAAAACTTCACAACAGCGCGCGCGCTCGTGGCGTCATTCCCGTGCATGCCAGCGCGCACAAAAGACATTTCAAAATTGAAAAAAAAAAAAACTTTCGAAGCTTCGCTTCTCGGCCAACTGTTTATTTTTCGTGCCATTTCTCATCCTTGGACATTATCTGCCGATATGCCAGCCGCCAGAAGGGGTTATTACTAAGAAGCCCAAATCCAAATAGCTGCTTCATTAACTATATTGTGATGACTCTAGTAAAACTTGCCAAAACTATTTAATGATTGATCTGCCAATATAATTTTCTTGTTGTCCCCGACACAGACAAACAAGTGATACGTACTTTTCGTTATTGCTGATGAAGGCAGCATTGCCGAAACATCGGTGGATTCAGTAACTCCAAAGGGTTTCATGATATTTTATATATAAATATTACATCACACTGCTACAAAAAGCTCACTGGGTCTTTAAGGGGCCAAAGGCGCCCAAATAGAGCACAGTAAAGTATACTCCCCGCTACTTAACAGCGAGCAAGGTTGGGAGCTGGTTAGGGTTTGAGAAGGTGATATTGGTGCCTTAGTGTTACATAGTTTGCTATTAGATAACAGTTCATCTTAGCCGTGAGCATTTAGGTTCAATACGAATTACAGCACATGTCTGTAAGTATGGGTCTTTTACTTAGATGTCGCTTATTATAGAAAATATTCTTATTATAGATCCTTTGCTAATGGCTTGTGTTTTTTCCTTCTTATTTTGTCATATTTACTTAAAACATGTTTGTTTAAAAAACAAAATTCTATATAAAGTCCGATGGGGAGTATTTCCTAACACAAAGATAGGATATAAATTCCCGTCCTACATGCTTTTTGCTTAAAATAATCATTATTATTATTAGCTACGCGGAATCTACATGAAACGGATTTGACACAAAAAGTAAAAAAATAAAAAAAAATTAAAAAATAATAATGTGTTACCTTGCTCGTATCTGTATCTGTATTTCTGTGTACGGGTGTTAAACTAAGTGGTCTACCGCCCTCCAATCCTGTTAGTCTCTATACCAGCGATATTGAGATCATCTGCTTCAAATAATTTCAGCTTACCTTGAAGAAAACAATATTGGTGTTTTGGCAATCCGACACATAAACACGCTTATAATAGCACTAATCAAAACAATTCTAAGTGCCCTGTCAGTGTAGAATGATAAAGTTGCCATTTCATAGACGATAAATTCTTGTCATGCATTATTCACATGATGGCGATTAACAAATGAACCGCTTGCAATTTATGTAAAAAAAATAAGTTCAATAAAAATAAGTAGTAAAATAACTAAGTAGTAAAATGACCTTTTTTTTATTTTGGCAAATATGTTTGACGTGTTCATTTTTCCTCTCAACTCTTATGTCGTTTCATTAGGCTTTACGTTGAACTTAAAATGCACGTCAAAGAAAAAATTAGCGCAGCTGAACGTTTTTTAAAGATAACAAGGATTTATTCGCCATAAATACCCCCAAATTACAAAACGTCTCACGAATTTGACATAGGAATAAAAAGAGAGTAGCAGATGAGGGTAAGGAGTAATAGATTTTGACTAATGCAAATCTAGAATGCCATGTTTGTTTGTTTCTCTAAACGATATGTAACCCACCTCACCACAACCACAGGTAACCCGGAATCTACCGAACACTGCCGATACTCCCACGTCCCTACATAATCATGAAAACAACTTTTTTGTTTTCTCGAAGAGAAAATACTGCTTGTGATCTAGTTAATTCCTGATGTGAACTGTTTTGTCATATGGTATCATTACCGAGCCTTTTATTTAACTACAGATCGATCAATCTTGATTTATAAAAGTCTACCGCACTAGCAGCTTTAAAGCCCCATTGGCAACCAAAGCGATTGTTGTTGTTTTGAAATAGCGCCATTGTCTTGCGAACGATTTGATTGGAGGACTATAATACGCAAAAAAAATTCGCTACCGACACTCGAGGTGTGTGTTTCATCTTGTTTTAGCCGGTGAAGAAAGCCAGTATTTAGGAAGACAAGAACATACTGTAACGAAGAAACGACCAAGAAATGCGTGCTTCAGGATAAGGATCATTGACAAATAAAGATTGATGTTATCGGGAAAGATGGTGGTTTATTTCACGCAATCACTCAAACTCATAATGCACTGTCAATTGACAGCCCGCCCCCGACCCCCGGGACATACCGGGGAGGTAACGCGGTCATGCGGGGGATTTAACACCTATTTAACACATGTAGTCCACCGGGGGACAGGGGATTTAACAGAAGCCCTCAACATGCCGGGAAAGGGGGCGGGAATTAACGCTAAACTGGAGATTGCGTCCCCGTTTTTTCCCCGGCGTATTCAAATTATGATTTTTCAACAAAGATACTTGCTTGCAAATCTAAATCTCTGATAGTATTGGCTGAAGAAAAATATAGTTTCTATCTATCGATGTCTGTTGATTTTTAAATTTGGGGTAGCCTGTGGTGAAAATACTAGAGAGGGCCCGAAAGTGGGTGTAGTATGCATGCGCTTTTTCCCGTCGAAGTTTCGTTCACTGAAGAGGGCAGCTCAAAGAAAGGTATGGCTTTTTATGGTGGGACGTTATCGGGAAACACCGGGGCCATGTATCGGGTGTTTTAACAGCATCACAGGCCCCGGTAGCCGAGAAAGTAACGCACATTTCACACCACATAAATGTTACCTTCCCCGCTATGTCCCGGGGATCGGGGTGCCGTGGTTTCAATTGACAGGTGCATAACCTTTTTTTGTTTTCTCACTGCTAAAAGTACTATAACCTGTAATTAAAATTCTTGCATTTTCAGGGTTGCATCGAGGCTCACCTTTGAATCGAACCTGATTTTTTCATTCCCTCTATGTGTGAATGAGTGGCTCGCTGTGATTGTTATCACGCAATGCGTGCAAGATTCCCTATAGGCAAGATACTGGCATCGACACGAACGCGAAGATTGTTCTTAGCTTGTGTTAAATATACTCATAAAATGCAAAAGGAATTCTGTATTGTTCTTGGACGTCAGTGAACGATTAATACAAGTTTCACGAACCTTTTTACATACTTCAATTTCCCGTGACCTTCGGCTCGAGGTGGTAAAACCGCTCCATATGACATCGCATAAATGTAAGTATATAGATAAATCTTAGAATTATTTGCCAAGTATTGTTGTAAAACGATAAAAATAATAACTATTTAAAACTTTGAGCCGCATTTCCACGATTTTAACGCGATTTTAACAACGATAGAAAAGTTTTATTAAAAGTTTGAAACAATTTGTATACTTTCTATACTTTCGGATTCTAATAGATTATTTTGTCTCTTTGCCCTCCTGAAGTCGCTACCATACAACTTGATACAAACTTAGAGCTAAGGGACGGGCCATTTGATTTTGACGGGGGAGTGGCAAGTCTCAGGCGCCTTTAAAATAATCGAACCTTTTCCTTCGGGAAAAAAAAATGAAGCAGCAAAACTTGTTTTCCCAACCAGCATTGGTCAGGAAATTGTTCCCCAGCCAGCAGTGGTTAGACATTGTGGCACATGAATTATTGCCCGTATAACCGATCGGGACGATTTTTTTCCCAAGCATCAACTCCAATGCCCCAAATATATTCCCAGCACAACCCCTCAAATTTGCAGCTCAAATTTCAGGCCCGGGGGAGGGAGGGGGGGGGGGGTGCGAAATCCGAATAAGTGGACCTAATTTTATCCGGGGGGGATGAGTTCTCTGATAAAAATCTGACCACCCCGAAAGAAAAAAAATTAATTTTTTACGCCTTTGCAGTATCTTCACGGGACGTTTATTGTCTGATTTGGCTACATATCAGAGTAATCTAGCTGATGCTTTATAGTTTGTCTACAAATAGCACGTCCGACGCGCAAAATGCCTATTGTTCTCCGGACATTCTCGCCGCGAGGGAATAATGAGATGCAATGTAAACATAACTCCCAATGGCATTGGGAACCGAAAATGGATCTTTGGCTGTTGTGTGTGTGTTGGAGTGCGTTCGCACCCCCTGCACCCCCTGGGTACGGGCCTGAATTTGCCAGCAGAACCATTCGGGACGATTTTTTCCGCAGCAACCGAGGGGTCTAAAATCTTCCCAGCCAGCAAAAAACGCTATGGGGAACAGATCCGTTTTGTGCTCTTGCTTTTCCAAAGCTGCTAAACGCTCGCCAAGCATATGTTTAGCTTTCCCTTGGATATTTAGTTACTCATTTATCCAAAAGATTTTCTTTATGGGCATTAAGTAACAATGTCTCTGCCATTAAAACTATATACTGGGAGAACAGGTGTATTGAACTGAAACTAAAAAAACAATAATCTGCCTGTTTATCTGTATTTATTTATAAAGCGTAACACACACGTAAGAATATATACTTTTTTGCATGATGACGACGTTATTCTACCTTTTATCTTACCGCCTAAGTTAATTACTCCACCGATCTTAATTGATACTAGTAAGTTGAAAGTTGAACGTAGATAAAATGAAATAGTCAACGAGGCGCGTAGCGTCCAGAGTTTGACTCATAGAAAAAGAGAACAAGTAGTCTAATTGTTTAGTATAAATCCACTCACATACTACTAAAAAAATGACGATTTTAATAATAATCAGTAATGAATAACCGCTTTTTCCCTTCTCACAATCTGTGGCTCAATAGATAGTGAGTACTGGAGAAATCAAATTGAGAGATTTGTGATTGTATGTAAGTTGATTAAATATATAAATCTACTCACATACTATCACGAATCCTGCAATTTGATTGGCTCCAGTACTCACTATCCATTGAGCGATAGATAGCGAGAATTATTATTAAAATCGTCAGCTATTCGCTACGCGCCTCGTTGACTATGAAAGCTAGCATAGAAAACTCGAACTCGTAGTTTAATTGTTAAATAGAAATGTACTTCAAAAATGTAAAATATGAAATATAGACTAAGACTTGAATTAGAATTTAGAAAGACCCATTTGCTTTATATCATTTACTATTTTAATGAGATAAAAACTTGGTTAAATCTTATTTTACCATCTATCCTACCATGCTTGAATATGAATCGTTTTTACATAGGGAAGAGGTGACAAGCCAAGCTATTTTTCGCTTTACCAAGCTATCATTTTCTTGCCGCATGGCTCTCAAACTCACCTCTGTCGTAAAAGAAAATTCTCAGATTCTGTATTTCTTTTTCCGCCAGCGCGCGTCCCAAAAGAAAGAACCGAGTTCAGCTAAAGACGATTCACAATGACAGTACCGAAATATGCGGTATCGTTTTGCCTGACACTTTGTCAACAGTGATTTGACGAACGCGATTTGGGTATCTAAGTTATTTGCACATCCTGAAACCAACAACACACGTTCACACTTTTTGCTTCCAATTACGTTTCTAACTTAAAGTATTACTCTGTCGCCTATTTGACGAACTTCCTGCGTGAAAGTTTTATTTCACAAAACATACAATGTTTCAGTGGAAAACTGAATTAAACAAACTACAGTTAATTAGGCCAAATAAAAAAAATTAAACAAATGAAACGAGGCCATCAAGTTTGACAGTCGCTCAATTGGCTCCATTAGGTAAGTTGCTTTCACCGAAGTCCAATTTTGACGTTTTTCACGACACGGCTGAGGAAAATCCTGTAGTAAGACAGTAACGCAATTGAAAAAGCAATCACTGTGCTATTCCATTGTTCTGAGTAGTGGCGGCATCATTTGTGGCTTCAGTCCGCTTATTGATATAACCATTATTAAAAAACATCAATATACCACATCGGCTAACAAAAGACGCCATGCGATAGTCGTAGACGCAGAAGATATCCTCCTGACGAATATAAACGAGCATAACGAGCTACTTTGCGTAGAATTAATTGCTATTAAATAAAACAACTCACTCTCATGATAAGTCAAATACCTAGTTTTAAAATCAAGCAATAAACCAAAATATCACAGCTTTGTTATTATCACGATAACTTTTAGATTCCATTTTAATTAAGCTCCCGTAGGCGACCAACACCTATTGTTCAAGTTTTTGACGCCCAGTGGTCGCTTATGAGAGCAAGCTCTAGTAAAAGACCAGCTCCGTTAACGACCACAATTCTCAGTTCCAAAGGTGGTCGCTTACGAGAGCCTCAACTGTACCATTATCTAGCTTTATAGACCTTTTTCAAATACGGCAAATAAGGTTGCACTCGGGGAATCTATGTGTCCTAGCCCTCAGTGCGTCATGGGTATCAAATAAAAACTAGAAGTTCTCGTGTAAGAAGTGAAGTGCTCAAGCTGATAGATTGGTTGGTCATTCAATTGCAAGGGTTAAATCTATATTTTTAGATTTGTGTGGGACAGTTAGCACATTTTCCATAAGCCAGATTTATGCAGGACCCCATTTTCTTTGCAGCCAGTGCCTTGGCTGATTACTATCCCCTTGTCAACTTGATTCCGTGGCCCAGTGGATAGCGCGTTTGACTCGTAAGCAAGCGTTCCGGGTACAATCCCCGGTCGAGTCTGTCTTTTTTTTTATATTTTTATTTTCTTCGAAACTCCTGCTCCGATTTTCCTTTTTTTTTTCCAAGAGATTGAAATAAACTTCCGACAGTTTGTAGAAAAAAATGCAATTTTTATATGTTTTTCGAGAATAAAAATAGATGGCGAAAAAACAAGATGGCGGCCATTTCCGCGAGAAAAACACGTTAATTTTGAACATTTTACAACAATCGTGAATTTTTTTCAATCAAACCATTGATATTACCATTCTTAACAATTTAGCGCATGTGATTTTTGATTTTTGAAGAAATAAAAAAGTTATTACCAAATATGTGGTTTTCGAAGAACATAAAAATTCGCCATTTCTCGCGGTATCAAAATTTCGCAAATCCGATGCGTGAACTTTTCGAAAATAGTAATGTTAAAATATTTCTGCAAAAAAATGATGTTAGATTTGAACAGTAGCTTCTCCGACAAGTTTTTCTCTTCTGGGTCACGTGACCATGGGAGGGGGTCAGATGACGTCATCACTTGTGTCATTTATGTCTAAAACACTTATGTTGAAAGTTCCAAGAGATTTGACAAAAAACAGAAGCTTTTATAAAACAAACAAAATTCCCTAGCAACGGACTCAAAAGATAATACCATAGGCGATAGGTTTTAATCCATTAGAATAAAGTTAATTTTCGAGAAATTGGGCTTGGGTTTTCGGTAATAAAAGTTTCGAGTTGGCCTTTAATAAATAGCAGGCACCATGGCGATAATCAAAACACACCAGAATAAGAACTCTCGGTTCTCTAAACGTTAAACGTTTCTCTTAACCATGAGCTCATAATCAAGGACCAAATGAATATAACCAAATACACGCCACGACAACAAGAGCGTACAAGTACAAGTTCTCATATTTTTATATATAAAAAACACAAGCACCAAATAATTAAAAGCAAATAAAAAACAAATAGACACTGGACGTACTTGACACGCCTCCTTTCTTATCATTTCTAGACGGAATTTAATAACACAAAAGGATTATCCGTCGAACCTAGACCTTTACCCTATACTTATCTATTTACAGTAGTAGGTCAGCTGTTACATCGCAACAGATATGAATTGATTTCTTTTACGCGTCTCACGTGTTTTCGTTCTTATAGAAGAAGAAAAATAGGTGGCCGTGGGCTTCTTAAAGAGCACTAAAAAAATAGCCGACTTCCACAATAAAAGGATTCCCTCAGAGTACACATATTTCATTTAAGCTTGCACCCGCGAATCAGTGTATCGTAACCCACAGTGGCTCATGGGTAGCGTATAAATAGCTAGATGCTGGTTTCTGAACGCTATGTGAACGTACAGAGGGACATAAACAAGAATGCTTAAGCTTTCTAAACCTGCGTTTGTTTTGATTTACGCTTGTTTAATTGATACCGATGAAGCATTGCGGGTTAACCGACACAGATTCCCCGAGTGCAACCTTATATAAAATAGGTGCATATGTTTTAACATACGTGAAATCTTTGATTAGCTGTTAAACCCATTTATTATTTACATTACAAGCATTCCTTCATGCTTGTGTAACAGCTATACTTTTGGGTTCTCTAACCACATGTAACAAGCGGCTATGACTCTCTCTGACCACTTGTGAGGAAACGACTATGGCCCGCTTGGCTGGGGGAGGTACCGGTTTTTACTTGTTCGCTGTTACAAAGAGTCTTTACAACATCTGGTGTCTATAAGTATTGTCTTACAGGTGTCTCTTCAAGTTGTTAAGAGTCTAAAGGGAGTTTTGTGTGAGTTGGGGCTTCGGTACGCACCCATATTTATATGCTACAAAGACGGCATGTCCTTTAGGATAACTGACACTGACATCCCAAAGGGCTTTTAGCACTGTTTGGATAAGGGTTTAACCAATGGGTGTCCGAGGGACGACCTTCCTATGTGGGTGTGCCAGTCGGTTACCCTTGGGCTACCGTGACTTACGTAATGTTTACATGTTGCTACTGACTACGGATGTCACACACTAACTTGTTACACTGCTAGTGCGCATGGCAAGCTACACACATGAAAATAATGATTGACAGCATTCTAATTATTTTTGCACTCAAACTCTTAAAATGTACTAAAACATAATTTCATCGACGGCTAGGTCTGGAGCTTACTTAGGGTAAACCTTGTGTGAACTCAGACTTAACTTTCCTTATGTAGTTAACGGATACAGGACTAAAACAAATGCTCAAAACTCTGTTCTCCAGTACCACTTGAAAAGGGACGCGGTACGCCTATAAGTTTCCCGAGCAAAAGGTCAATCTGCTAAAAATATGAACTGCCTGGCTAAGCAATTTCTATGCGAGCGTTTTAGATTTACCTGTTAAACGCGATAGGTTAGCTAAACAAAATGCTTTTAGTTGTCCCGTGGACTTCAATAAGCTGACAGCCGATCAGTATATAATTTCTAGATGCTAAATATCACTCCACTACATGTGTGACTTATTCCTGCGTGACATATACCCCCTCCTTAGATTCTTGATCCTCCCGGATCAAGGCTATTCAGGGGGGTTTGCCTTTACTAACTGTACTATGATTTCTTGAGTAAATAATGTTTTTTTTTTGTTTCCTTATAGTCTTTTTTTGTGTAAATATATGTCGTATATAATGTTCACACTTGATATAGATGTAGTTACTGCATTCATTTTGCTTGTTCATCCACACATCCAATCTTGTACATCATGATCATCATCATCATTATTGCAGATCTTATAATTGAGGCTTTTTCCTCAACTGTGTCACTCTTTACATCTTGTATATCCCTCGAGATAGATTCTTGCAATTCCACATCGTTAGACGCTTTATTTCATAGCTTTCATAGCTTTATGTTTTCTTTTTCTGTGTGTGATCCATAATTCATCTTTTGGAATGTTCAATATCTTGGTATATTCAAAATTCATCTTTTGGAATGTTCAATATCTTGGTATATTCCTGATGCGACTGCAAGTCTGACCTTGTAACACATAATCTTGTGATGAGTTTATAAGATGCACATCTTGATGAGTGAATGACTGATGATTTTCTTCCTAAGGAGTTGCATGGTAGTATAACTTTTCCATGATGCCCTCTGATGACGAACAAGTTCTCCGTGCTCTTTGTGGTTATGTGCGCCATTTGTAAGCGATGTGGTGTAACACAAGCCGTTTTAACACTAACTTCCTATTTAGTTTGTTGTTGGGTATATAAAAAAATGTTATTTGGGCGCAGCTAGTTTAAGCTTTTTTTTTTTCTTCATTGCTAAAGACGCACAGTGTAGAATATTCTTAACAAGAGATTCGACTCTTTATTATTTTCCACTAGGTTTTGATAGCAATTGTCAACGCGCGTGTACAAAAAGGCTATAAACATCACGTTGTCGTGTATTTCAAATGCTTATTTTTCTTATGGGTAATTGGCATTAATGACTCGTTATGCAGCTGACCCAAAGGTCAAAGTAAAATTTGTCTCCATAGCGACGAGAATTTCTAAAGAGATGTTTCACTGTTAAAGAATTAGAACATGCTTTTTTTTTTTAAATGGATTTACACAAAACGCATCTTCGCAAGGTTTTTGCCAAGAAATCGGTATCTTGCTAAATGCTGAGCCACCATCTAAATATGCATTTTTTTTGTAGTACGTGCACATATCTTCGTTATTTTTTTTTCGTTGTACTCTTCATAGGCTGACTTATCTTTTGTGGCTAAAAGTTTCTCCAGATGTGTTTTTTTATTGTTACTCATATAAACAAATTTGCAACTAATGCGCGCAGCAACTGATCAAATGCCATGTCACTCGAAATCGTCAGACATACCATAGCTGGTTTAAGCAACAAAAACTTCTGCAACCATAATGCAACGTTCTGAAAGGTATTTAACAATGTGCTTTCTAGAAAAAGTGCCCTATTTATGTCATCATGCTGCTTCGAAACAGGTGTATTTCTTACTCGAAATGTTGATAGCGTGTTTTCACTTATGGTATTCCCTTTAATAATTCGATCAAAATGTCCGGTAAAATGTCCGGTAAAATGTCCGGTAAAATGTCCGCATTGTTTCGCCGCAAATATGTTCTGAGTTGTGTCTGTGGGCTGTCCCCGGTCACCCAAACACAACCTCGCTTTTTTTAGGGACCGGCCATTTTTAGGAACCTCGATTTTATTAGGGACCGGCACCTTTGTGCTGCTATTAATTTTCTGATCCTCACTTGTACATACGTGTCCTTTTTCTGGATGACGGATTCCTAACTGCGCAAATTTCGTACAAGTGGCACTTGAGCTCAATATATTCTTACGTCCTCTTTAAAATACAAAACTTCTTCAACATTTGGGATTATAACCTTGAAAACTGTAAATTCTTCCCAAATATGTTCTTGGACGATTTTATTACACGGTTTAACAACGTACAATTCTGTCTTTAAAATTCAGCGGAATGCGTATTTGCTTCTTCGACTTTTGACTTATCTGTAATATGTAACGCAGGCAACACAAGTGTTTGTTGTGTCTTCTGTTCTATTTCGAGTTTATTAATGTATATCTCACATTTCTTTATGTCAGCAACATTTCTAAATGTTTTGCTTTTGCTAAGATTAGTGGCCCCCAAAACGTCGCTTTCATTTTCCAATTGTGAATTGAGGGCCCGCTTTAGTTTAACGAAGGCTGGCGGTTTTCCTCAGTTTTAGGAGTCCTTATAGCATACATTTTTGTTGACATCTGTGGGTCAGATTGTTTAAGCGGATCCTGAGCTCGCGAGTTCCTCTTACAAAAACGCTGGGTGTGGTAGTACAAATTGTCTCGACCCCGTAAAGGATTGACTCGGCTTTGCCTGGTAAAACTATTTCTAGCTTTCCTATGCTTATTTGTTAAAACTTGTTTGACTTCATCACGGATTAAATTTCGCATTGTAGAATCTCTTAGATTGTGGGAGCTAATAGAGGTCATGCCACGATTTGCAAAACAATTAACGTTTTGAGTACGAGTGTCAATTCCTGCTATGGCAAAATGCTTAGAGCTTGTCAGAGAATCCTGAAGTTGAGCCACAATTTCTTCTGATAATTGTTTAGTATCGATTTGTGGTGATTGAAATTCACTCATGGCGAACTCTTTCAGAGACACACTGGACTCTGCACTTTCCAATGTTTTCGGAGATTGTAGAATAACATATTCTTTCAGTGCAGGCTTCAAACCTTTAACAAAATTTAGCCATTCCGAGCGAGGAATATCTAGTTGTAAGCAAAATTTTCTAATATCATGTGCGTAATCGTCTACGTTTTTGCAGGTTGATCCTGCAAGTTTATGCGACACTTGCAGTTGAAAAGAATGTCCTACCTGGAATAATGACGTTTTGGGGATTCTTTAAGGCGACCTCATCTAATAAACTTGTGTAACGTTGTAACAGGTAGCAGCGAGTAAGAACGCAGCTGCTTTCTCTCCTATTATCTTTGTTCTTTTGTCTCTATTCTTCTCGTTCTTTGTGTCGAGTTGCGGATATTGTTTATTTGCCCAATCAATTTGCAGCTTGTAAGAGCTGTGTACTGACCCGTAGCATCAGGGTATATCGACAGATTCTTTGTAAGTAAACTTATTATATAAGTCCAAGTCTGCAGACATCGTCATTATATGCATCCCAGAGAGCTTAAAGTTTCTTGCATAACAGTTTTGAATTGGATATGCTTTATCTACGTAGTATTAGTTAACATGAGTTTGAAGTGGCAGTCTCCCTAAGATCGGCCGGGTCAATTTCTCGCGTCAGAAATAAAGTCAGCCATAAACTTTTTCCATCAAATGGGTTTGGTCTACAACTAATAAAAATGGGATAGTTTTTTTTTTAAATATCTCTTTTTCGATTTTTCAGAGGCGTTGTCCAACATGGGGTTGCCGAGTCGAGAAATTGCATGTTTGGAGGGGTCAAATTCACAGTTTTCACAGCTGCGCTACACCAGAACTAAAACGAAACTATGAACTTCCACTTCCATATTGGCAGATTTCCTGTCACTTAAGCCTCGAATAATGAAAAAAAATTATTCCGAATTATTTCTTCACGTGCTACAAGATTCCAAAAACCCCTTTCTAATCTGATCCTATGAAATCTTAAAATAATATGGCCGCGTTTGCGGGCCAAAACCTCTGTTGTGGGACGTAATTATATATCGAATGATACATTCCTGAAGACTAGTTGTATGGACTATGGTTGTTTTAGAAGGTTCTAAAATAAAACTCGCGGGTATCCGCCTGTGAGGGATGTACCGGGAGACGAAATTCGCTCTAAATTTTGTTTGTTTACACCATCACTTTCGGGTCACGGATCGCTTAGCAAATATAATCGGTTGATACCAGTATCTCTTTCGTACAATGTGACAAGATGCTGCCAGCTGATGTCCTTCATACTGCACATGATGAAACGAATACAAATGGTTAGCAACTACAGCTAGACTCTTTTAGAGCAAGAGTACTATAGGATCCATATTCGCTCATATTTCTTCAAGCATATCAAATTCTTCAGAGCTAATCCATTACACTACAAAATATACATATTTTAATTCTATTTTTTTTGTTTATTAATATCTCTCTTGCGATTCAGCTGGCAGGCTACCATATAAGTGATTATAATAATTACTATTATTATCATCATACATACCTTCATTTTTCTTTTTCTTTTACCATTATGGATTTCTCCGAACAGTTGCGAACAGTCTTGACCAAGTGAGGGGGATCACAGATGAAATAGACATCTCTAGGTTCCTCAGCGTACACATTCTTTGTCTTGTAGACTAATGTCCCATCTGGAAGGTCAGCAGTTCTATGAAGGCAGAAGAACTTTCTATTGGGAGATGCTCCATCTGCGGTTTACTTCTGACTCTAAGCCCCAATGACTCTAGCACCATGACTCCCTATCCCAGATACAAGGATATAGCTGGGCACTGGTGAAGCCCACAGTTCTGTGAGCAAACGGGAACTCGAGCTTGGTAAAAAGGCCCCTCACCATCAGCTCAAGTACACGTTAAGCTAGCTTTGGCTCATTACCAGAACCATTTACTGCACTGCCGTTGAAATGATTCCGTGTCGTTGTTTAAGTCTCCCATATTCACAAACCCTCAAGTTCACCACTTGACTTTGAATGCAATAGATCACTTTTGAGCTTCATCTCATCAACTACAATCCCAACAATTGTTTGCCAATCTTCAAGGTCTCCAAGCTCATCAATGATTTTTGCAAGGATGCTACAACTTATCCCAGTCTCGGGTTCAGTTCAATAACTAAAGTCATACAACGTCTCTTGTTTGGCAGTTCCACCATCCCACTGGATGAATAAGCTGAGGAAGATATTTGCTTCAAGGAGAGGCACCACTTAATCATTAACGGGTGCCAACGCAATCCTCTTGCATCAAATACAGAAGCCATTTTCTTCTGTTGTTCCAAGAACAAATGTTTTTAAACATCCCTAGTTGAAATTCAACCAAAACCGAAATTCAGCTTATCACCGTCCTTTTCAGTTCTTTGTGCAGATCCTCATCTACCTTAACTCCATCCTGTTCTATATTATTCTTGCATCCTTTCTTCCATTTGATCCAACTTTGCTTTCGCTTTCCTTTTTTCTTCCTGTGAATTCTTTAGATTCTTGTTCATCCCATCAGAACTGAGATGTCTATATGGTGGCCTGGTGTCATGACTAAGTCTTGCTGCTGTTCTATTCCATTCCTCTTTTCTCTGTTGCCCGTAACACAGTTCTTGCTTTCATGCACTTTTTGCATTGGTTTTATTGTGCCGTCACCAGTAAAGAGCACTTGTTAGCACGGATAGTGGTGGTGTATAATCCTCCACTTTTCCTGTCCCTCTCTTCGTACTCTTGCCCTTTGTAAAAATTTGTTTGCTTGACAGCAAATCGAGGGCCATACTGTCTTCCCATATCTGCAAATCTGTCTGGGTTTCCTGCACATACATTTGATTGTCCCACAATTGTCAGTAGTAGCTTAAGAGAAGAATGATCCAAGAGCATCGGAACTGCACTTACAACTGCATTGTTTCGTTTCCAGAGTTTGTCCATGGACTGTAACTCTCCAGGACATGTCACTGTAGATTTCAATTGATCTAGCAACATTAGCCTTACAACACGCAATCTCAAGTCTTGAGAATATAAGTCCCGATGGGACTCATATTTGAGAGTTGACACCAACCAACCATCTAAATGTCCATATTCACAAGCTGGAATCCTTCAAGGAGAGAATATCACAAGACGGCTGTTCCCTGGCATCCATATCATTTAAACTCATATAGTTAGTCGTAACTGCTCTGGTCTGGGACTGGTTGGACTTTCTTCAAGAGCAGCTGCTGCAAGAAGTTCATGGATCTTGTTATTGTACTGCGGTGTGGTTGGGGCAGATTCCTTTTCACCAACATTTTCCTGTAGGTTAAACACATGCATAAATTATTCTCGCGCTGTGATGAAAATGCTCGTATTTTAGAGCGCACACAGGTTGGTATAACATTATTTTACGATAGATAGAAACATTTTAAGATGAACAACTCTAGGAATGATATTTATTTTTGCTTAGAATATAAATTTTGAATTTAGCGCTCAGAGCAATTGTCCTTATATGTTGACTCATTGACGGCTCATTGATAACTGATTGTTCTTGAACCCGGGGGTGGGAGGAGCTTTCCCTTTTATAGCGGAACCTCGTGTTTAAAATATGAACCAAACATGAATATATAAACTTTTTGACTTTATATTCATTTGATTTTAAAATAAAACACTACACTACCTGACACCTGGCTTCGTTTGGTTCCATCACATTATTTCCAATTTTCTTCCAACTCTCCCTGATCAGTTGTCGTCTGGAACAAGGATGATGTCGTTCCTACCTTTTTCCAATGTCTATAAGTCTCGGCATCTTTAAAAATACTGTTGCAAAACATAAAAAGGACAAAATGACCACAAGTGTTCTGCTTTAAACATGTCTAAACAGATGGTTTATGAAAAAATTAGCCCCCTTCACCGCAAAATAAGCTAACCGTTGCTTGTAGTGTGAGGTTTCCCAGGTAAGTCGCGCGGCTGGGTATCAAAATCTGTGTATTGCTCGTTGAATTTCGATATTTTACACACAAATAACAAAATAAGTCGATAGCAATATACCTTAAGCTTCTAAATATAAAATCCGCGGAGATAGAGATAGTTTTCACCGCAAAGGGTGTACCGATGCAGGATCGTGTTCTGTGTTTGTGAAAGATGTCTGCGTAGTCGAGATAGACCTCGATGTTGTGATGGATTTCTTTGTTAAAACAGGCAAAATGAAATTGCAATTCCGTGGAATTGGTACAAGTAATATAAAGAGTAAACCTTAACTGATCTTACGAAGAAAAAGCTTTTTCCAGTAAAAATAGATGATGAACGTACGTATTCGCTATATTCAGTAGAGTTTGTGATTGCTCATGGAAAAGGCTGTAACCAATCAGAGCGCGCCATTCGCCTTTAATATATTTAGTTGCGATTCCATCTCCTCGCACTTCCCTGATAAAACTTATTGTAAAAAAAAGCAAACAGTCGTTAAAACTCGAGTGGTTTTCACTATTTTTACTTGAAAAGTTGTTTGACTAAGGGGAGTTGATCTACTTTAAAAGAATGAAAATTGCTCCATTCAGAAAAGTCCAACCATCACGTTTTAGCAAGGCTCGTATAGGCTGCACGAGTCGCCTTTTCGAGAAGTCGTTTCGCCACAGTATTTTTGTGTGCTTTTTGAGAGTCTTTTGACTCTTTCTATTTTACTTTTTTAACAATTATTCCCTGTCCTACAGCCTTTGTTGTTTTGCTAACTGTCGATAGAGGCTGCAATCTATGACGTAAAGCTCGGCGCTAGGTTAGTTAACCAGTATTTTTTTGTCTCAAACACACTGTTTTTCGATGTTACAATGTTCTCCAAGTTAGTCGTGCTGCTATTGGTGCTAACTGTCTTGTCAATCGATGCTGGAGTCAATTGTGGTAGGTTTTTAAACTCTCTGTTCGTCCTGTCGTCTGGCATCCGTTTGTCTATCTGTCTGTCTGTTTGTATGTAAAAAGAAGTGATAAACCAATGCTTTGGTCCTGCTTGAAAAAATACCCTGTTTCCATGACAGCCAAAAGCCGGAAGCACGGAAAGACCGAGACTTTCCCCATGGCCCATGAGAGGATAAAATACAAAGATGATTGGATGGACTACAAGCCTATCGTAACAGATGTGAACATTGAGAGGGGAGTCCATTGTGGATCCCCTTTTCTTCACTGCAGTGGAGGCCAGACTGCAATAGCAACAACCTCCATTGCGCCGTTGTACACGACTGCGATCCTAATGATATCAAAGACGAGGATTGCGAATGTCATAGTCACTGAGGAACCTGCAAGATGTCAATACAATACTTCTTGTTTAATTTAACAGGATCCAACTGTTTATGGCCATACTTTCGAACACGAAAGCAAATACAAACCAATGACACAGATAACACAGAAGGACTGTCCATATTATTTACACTGCACAATAAAGCGAGAGAATAACTTAAATAAGGCCCGCCGCCATTTTTTGCCCCCCCCCCCTCAATGCCGAGTCATGCCCACACAAAGAATCGCCATTTCCATAGGATAATTCAAGCGGCAAGCAACTGAGAAACTTTCAAAATATCATTGATAAAAGCACATGCAAATAAACCGCTGTATTCTCAATTGTAAACAATAACAAAGGACGAGTTGATCGATTTTCTTTAAATTAGAATCGCGTCACTATTTTTTTTTAGTAACAGCATTTTACTTACTATACCCCCCCGCGGTTTGCCTTCGTTTATTATGCAAACTTGGTTGAAATGATTCTTGTAAATTATCACGTGAAGAAAAAGGTGTCTTATTAATCAGGCAAGCAAGATTTCACTTAGAAATTACTTAGCAGGGTTTAAAATGTCCACTGGTGTAAACCGCTTATGACAACTACTCTTGACAACCACTCATAACATTGACTCGTGACAACTACCCGTGACAACTACCCGTGGCAACTACCCGTGACAACTACCCGTGACAACTACTCGTGACAACTACTCGTGACAACTACTCGTGACAACTACTCGTGACAACTACTCGTGACAACTACTGCTGAATCCACTAGTGCCAACAATTTGTGACCGCCAATGGTGGCAACTATTACGGTCAAGTATCCACAAACGCACTGGCTAGCTCGCCAGCGACGCCGCCATTCAACAAGTTTAGGTTGAAAACAGCTAAAAAAAACTACACAAAAAATTACTTTGCACGTTAATTTTGAGAATTTTGCAAAACAAAATACTACGAGACTTGCACTTCATTGAAAAATAAGGACAACAGCCAACGCTTTCTTGGTTTGCACAGGGCCCAAACTAATCGATCGAGACGATCTAAATGCCAAATTAAACTTCAGATCCAGGGGATTGAAGGTAGAATCATATTGGATAACGTGACAAATGAAGCTAAATGCTCATATTTGGGAAAAGTGAGACTCACAACACTGTACAGCGTTCTAGAGATCAAAAGGTGTATGCGACCTGCGCTGGAATGCGCGTACAGCGGTATACCCTCGTAGAGTAGCTCTACATTAAGCGCCCGCTATCTTCCTGTCAGCAACCACACAATAGGCTGCTTCCCAGACCTCCTTTGACTTCCGTTGTAGACATGTACCCCGCAGTTCTTGCTCGAGTGTATAGATGATGAGTACAGAACCGACAAGCTATGGATAGCAGAAGTACACTAAAACATCACATGCGAAACGATAACGTGCTTCAAGGGCGTTAGGAACAGTGTTCGTTAGACTAAATTCTGGTAATAAACCTCTCATTTACCTCTCATTTGGTTAATATGTGCCTTTTATGCGATGCGTTCACAGTATTTGATTAGAAAACCATGCCAAGTTAATGCGTTTCTTGACGCTTGAGAAGTGTATTTCTTAACCGGTTAACCCATTGACTCCTGGCTATTTTTGGGCTGAATTTACATGCCAAACCATGCCAAGTTAATGCGTTTCTTGACGCTTGAGAAGTGTATTTCTTAACCAGTTAACCCATTGACTCCTGGCTATTTTTGAGCTGAATTTACAAAAAACAGACTGAAAACAGATACGCCCGCAAGAAAAAAGTGAAATTTATCGTCGAAAGCCCATTCACGAACCGTGACTTTTCAGGGGTTGACTAGTACACACATATTTTCCCCTTTTCTCCGTCAGAAAAATTAAATGCCCTGCAAAAATGCGAAAAGCTTGTCATCTCTTAAATTTCATAGCCCACGAAAAATGCTACGCTACAATCAATACACCCCCAAATTTGAACATTTTTCACCCACTCGAAAGATTCCTTCGAGATCCCTGACTACCAAACAAAATGTTCACGAGTATCTTATACTGGGACTTTAAACTGTGAAGCCTATGCATACATATTGGTGTATGTCTAAAGACCGGGCTAAAGAGCTATTATCCAGCGCAATTTAATTTGGCCTCGCCTCTCAAATACGGCGACACACGCGCAACAAAATCCTCCCTCTGTGGTCTCTGCAAGTTATCGATGTAAATCGATATCAATCGATGTCAATCGATGTGATTGAATGACGATCTTAGTGTGACTTTCGATTGGTCATCAATTAGCCAATACAAATCGATACTAATTAAGGGACGTCGGGAAATAGAAGACGGAAAACATTTAATGCCGACAACAAAGCTCAATTTAGATTTGCTTGTCCTTTCTCAAGAAATATGGAATACGTCGACAATTTACTTGGTTATTTGAAGACATTGAAAACTGTCGGGCATTTAGTCCATTGAGGACCTTCCCGACTGTCGGGAATATATAAGCCACTGCGTTTTGTTAGCTCAGAAGTGATTGAAGACTAAAGGGGACGAAGAACGTAGGTCCTAAATCGAATCCTTTTTGTATCGAGCCTGTAAAAAGGCACGGAATAAGATTCTAGGTATCATGAATAAATAATAGATCGATCAGGTTCAACTATAAGCATGCACAATGCGTTATATTGGGCATAATAAGAACGCGCGTTCTAAATGGGCATTTTCCTCATTAAGCAAAGCAAACAAGCAAAAGCCGATTTCTGTTAATTCAAGTTGGTTATTCAATTGACGTTACCAGTTACATAACGCTTTACCGTGTTCAAATTTTCCCTCTTTTAAGATAAATTCTAATGGCAAATTGTGAATTCAGGTGGACTCGGTTTGTAACTCTAATATTGTATTCGGTATTGTTAACGTTGTCCTAGTAAATTGGTAATTCCTACACCCTTTGTCCCGTCATTTGTAGAATATAACGACATAAAACGCTTTTTGCGCGTCGGAGGTCGCTGAAAGGTGACTCAACTAAACGTTATTCATCAGTTATAAAAGAAAGTAATTAATTATTAAGTTAGAAAAATTCATCAATAACTGCTAAATTAATAACACGGCCTTATAACAATGTCATATGATATTATTCAAAAGGCGAATAACGTATCCTTGAGTTTTTTGTTTCAGTTTAGAATTTTCTTTTCTTTTTTTTACACAAAATTACAGAAAACTCAAAAAGAAAACATTTTGAGGAAAATTTGAGGACCTTATCTTATACAATATAACAGGATCGTACAATATAATCATCATGCTGTATTTACTAATTAAAAATGCAATAATAAAACAGTCCACCTGCCCTTTAATATTTTTACAGTGACTTAAACAAATATTTGTGGTTTAGAGTTAGCGTATTAATTTTGAAAACTTCATTTTCCGTCTCAAATCTTGGCAAGAAAATCTACCGCTTTCAGCCATGGCAGACCGTGGCTGGTGTATCAAGTGAGTTGATAATGCTGTAGAGGTTGCTTTACTCTTCTTTGAAATGAAGCGGAGTGTGTCTTCCCTGATTACTTGTGGCGTTCTAATGTTCTTGGCGTTACAACAAGTTATAAAGCTAACTGCTGCAGAAGACAGATACCAATCAAGATTCTTCGTTGTAAAAGAGTCTCAAAAACTATATGTTGGAGCGCAGGGAGTATTAAGAACTGTTTTAGTTGCGGATCGGTTAGCTTGTGTGCTTGAGTGCTTTCATTACGGCGAAACCTGCAAGACAGTCAACTATAAGAAAACGAGTAATGAAGACAGCTCACACATGTGTGAATTGCTTGGAGTCGGCGAGAAAACGAATTTTAGTGCGGTGGCGATCAATGACTTGGATTTCGACATATACGCGATCGAGATAACGGTGAGGTTTTTTTTCTTATTTGAAAGTTATTACGCTGTATATTAATCGTTCATTTATTACACTAATTTTTTTATAAGAACGTCTAATTGTCAGTTAAGGCTGGTCCGTTCTTATTTTTGGAGCATTTTAAGGCTGGATATATTCTTAAACGCGGTTGTATAATTTTAGTGTATAATTTTAGTTTTAGAATATAATACCCAATTAAGTAATTATCAATAGCACAAATAACGTTGTTACTATGAGCACAATTTGATTCTGCGTTTTAGAACGCATCAGGACTAAAAAAGACAATATTTTCTGCTATTTGAGCCTCGGCGTGTTCTTAGCATGTTCTTAAAATTTTGTAAAATCTCAGGCTGGACGTTCTTATAAAAATGTTCTTATATAAAATGGTGTGTACTTATGGTGTATACTATTCTATGCTAAATTGAGAGTCTCCCTTTTTCAACAACTTAAAAAGATAGCATAAACTATATTCCTAATATACAAACTCAGTAACATTACTATTAGTCAATATAAGTAGCCATCTTTTTTTATTGAGCTGTCTAGTCCAAACACGTATCCGCGAATTCTTAGCACCTTTGGAATGAGCGCTCATAATCAATTAGACGGCTTTATTTAGTGCTTCGATTCAAGATGTGGATTCGCTGGATTTAATAAAAGATGCTTCTCTACCTTCTCTAGAATCTGTGTTACCATAAGCCTTGTCTGAATGGAGCAATCTGCCAGAAGACAGATGAATATGCATACCGCTGCACTTGCCCTAAAGGGTACATTGGGAAGTTATGTGAGAAAGGTATGCGTAATGCGCTAAAGTTAATTCGATCTAGTTGATAAAGTAGCTCCTCTTTGCAAATAAATTAAAAGGGTCAGCTTCGAGCAATCAGTTATCACCACAGCATCAAAATAATTTGTGCTCAATTTTCATTTTTTTTGTTGCAATCAAGTCACAACCCTGCTTACAATAATGCATTTGATTGATGCTGTTAAAAACTTTTCACACCTCGCAGCCGTATTAACATTTTCTAGACTCACGAGGGTATTGTCATGCGACTAATATATAAGGTCAGCATTTCTATAACATCAAACCACTTGCAACACCGTCCCGACTTTGAGTTAAGAGGAAATGCTGGGTATAAAATCAATTATATTTTCACTAATAGCACCTCGGCCTCATAAGATACACAGCTTATTGGCGCAAGCTGCCCCTTTTGCTACCTAAACCATTTACTTCCTTGACACTCGATGTTCAATCAGTGTTCATAATAAAATTTTTAACGTCATGAAATGAGAATATTTGAAACTTATCATTATTTTTTTTCACAGATTGTGCCGTCGCGTTAGGGGTGGAAAGTGGATACATTCTCAACTCACAAATAACAGCCTCTACAATTTGGGGAGTTTACCATGAACCATGGCGAGCGCGCTTGAACAATCCCATGATCCTTGGCGGCAGTGTTGGCTCCTGGTCAGCAAGTATCAATGTTATTGATCAATGGCTGCAAGTCGATCTTGGCTCAGAGAAGACAATCACAAAAGTTGCGACTCAAGGTAGACCGAATTTCGCTGGTTACCAGTGGGTGACGCGCTATGTGATACAGTACAGTCTGGACCAAGCTACCTGGTCATTCTGCTCCGAAGGAGGGGCTATTAAGGTGAGTGCAAGTTAAATAAAACGTTTTCAGAGGCTCACGATATTCTATAGAAATTTATGCGTTTAACCTTCAAGGGCGGATCTGTGGGCCGAGCGGGCCCAGGCCCCACTATTTTCAGGCATTTGGCTTCAACATAACAACCAAAAGAAGGAAATCTAGGGAAGAACAATTATGCAGCCGGCCCCAACTTGAACTTCTGGATCCGCCCCTGACCTTTGAGATATCATTGCAATTACCTTCTCTAACATATCAAGAAAATTTAGCCAAAATTGTCGTTTTTCCCAGACGCGGTCACTTCCATATAAGGAAAGTAATATATTTCTTATTTGGAAAACCTGCACGATTCTTTTCATTTTTAAGGCTGCCGTACCGCAGGTGCTTCGCAAACTTTATGAATTGTAGTCAGAGAAAAACAGTGACTGTGACCATTTTTAGCGAATGGAGAAAGCCTCTGAAAAGAAACTAAAATTCATCGATACCAGACCCCTAAAACGACAACGGTTTCTTCATAAGGAGAAAAAGAACGTTATGTGCGGGCTGATTTGATATTATTAAGCTGTTTCTCCGGGAAAATCTTCAATAACAACGTTGTGATATTTTAAACTTCAGGAATTTCAAGGAAACACGGACCAATCCACCGCTGTGGGCCATTATCTTCCGTCTCCTGTCAGTGCAAGATATGTCCGATTTGTTGTCAAGGCGTGGCACAACCATATCTCGATGAGAGTGGAGCTCTATGGGTGTACCTAACCGACCGGCTGGCCGACCAGCCAAGAATTCACCAAAGCGTACAAATACTTTATTAATCGTCACTTAACGGGTTTTCTGGATTAATTTACATCTGTAAGGTTAACGAATGTAAACCCTACTATAATAATCATGTACAATGATGGAATTTAAAAAGTAATGATGTACTACTATTCTCATATACTATAATATACTACTAAATATACTACTAATGATAATAATTACGGTATTAAAATCAATCTAATCATTATATCTATGTACTAGCGATTTCTGGCTTTTCCCTTATTCTGAACATTGTCCCAGAATTTCTAGTTTGCGGATAGAGACTGTTCAATGCTTGATAGGCGACTCAGAGGAAGGATGATATTATCTCTATTTCTAGTGTTATGACTATGTAATGTGGAGCGGCTTCCTTCAAGAGGACTTAGGTTTCAGGTTTGTTAGTCCATTTATAGATCATTGTGACTATCAAGTATACGAGGTAATTTTCAATAAGGGTCATCCAAGGTCATTTAAAACAGGCGATATGTGGTCAAAGTTCCTAGTGTATACGGGTAGAAATATTCTGCATTTGTTAAAGCTTTCGGACATTTTCCCCCGAGATCAATAAAGACATGTTCTTTTATTCAACAACGGTGCACTTTCCGCTGCTATGTGGTTCAGCCTAACAGTACATGCTTCTCCTTAGTGCACGGTCAGTCAACTATTTAATTCCAAATGAAACGAACGATCACGTGCCGTCTGATAAATCAGGCTATATGCAAGTATTATATACATCAAACAAAATATGAGCCCGTCGTATCAATGGGTTCCCAGATTTATAAATGAATTACCATGCAAATCAATAAAAAAATATCTGCTACTCTGCAAATTCCCGTGAAAGGCGGTTTGAAACCGTTTCCCACCGTTTTTTTTTTCTGTTTTCTGTTATGGATCTGAAAATGTGTAAACATTCCTTTTTTGATTGCCCATCTTTTGATGTTCCTCGTCGTTCTCTCCTTTCATCCGCTGCAAATGTAATTGGTGATAACTGGTCAAAACTCTAAAAAAAAGGAAAATTGAATCATTAAATGGCTTACCTGATATAGATTTTAATGATAATGATAGACTATCCCTTGTTGTACCGGCATTTACGTCCTCTTCCTGGTGTTTCTCTCAGTATAATACGTATGTCTTGTAACTACTCTACTCAGAACTATTGTAAGGTATTGTAACAAGAACTGCCAAGATAAGTCGCTGGTTTTGAGGTGGTTGTCAAATATTGGTTAATGAAAAACATTGGCAGATGCATGAGGCAGATAAAGTGCTCTAATTGAATATTTCTAACTTAAATGCTTCATTTTAATTTCTTATTTTTTCGGATTATTATTTTTGGAAAGGTTAAAACCATTCAAACTCAGGGCAATCCTTTTGGTCAACGGAAAGTTTTCAACTCCCCCCCCCCTCCAAACACACACACTCATATACCCCCACCCCCATCTAATCAAGAAAAATTTTCAAAGCAGACATGGTTCCCATTTCACTCAAATTATTTTAATAACTTGAGGCAAGTCTCGAACATTATCAAAAACACCTCTTCTACGAAATGTGGTTGTCTTATTAACTTTAAAGTAGATTGAAGCAAAACTCAAAGCCGCGATTGAAGACCACTCAAATAATGTCAACATAGCAAGTGTTTGAAAGGCCGCAACGGCTATCATGAGCAGGCAGCCCGGTGGTAAAAAAATATGGCTAGCCTTTCTAAGCTGAGAGTATAGAAAAAAAGGATTACCTCCGGTTTATGAAATAAATCCTACATTTATGAAAAATCCTTCAAATGAATTATTTTCAAATCATTAATTAAAGCTTAAAAGAACTAAACTTAGATAATATATCTTTTTAATAGTATGATGTTCACCTGTTTTACTTCAATTATTACTTTCTGGATGCGAAAAACCATCTACCATTTCCGAACACTATGAGATCTCTTGTTCAGCCAAAACTTTTACAAACAAAATTTCAATCAGAGACATTCCAATTGTTATGCAAAAATAATTAAATAGTTAAAACCGCCAAGAGGAAAAGCATTTTGTTTTCCTCCTCTACCACGATGAGAGCTACGTTTCCTGTTATTACTTATACAGTTCTCTTGCTCTTTGTGCCATCGGACACCCTTCAGCTTACATCAGCCGATGACACATCTCATTCAACGTTCTTTCACGGAACAGAGTCTTACAAGCTTTATGTTGGAGGGCATTGGATCCTAAAGACGGTTAAAGTCACAGATAATTTTGCTTGTGTTTTCGAGTGTGTCCGTTTCGGTGAAACCTGCCAAACTGTCAACTATAATAAAAAAAGTCATGGAGATGGGCTGCTGAAAGGGGTTGCACAGGCGAGCCTTAACAGGCTTGTTAAGGAGTTGGATTTCGATGTTTACACAAAAGAAATAAAGGTCAGGTTTCCTGACATATTATCCTGACATGACATTTCAGACATTACCGTAACAAATTTACTTACTTTTCTGGTTATTTTTGCTTTTAAAAGAGCTTAGTCATATGCTGATGAAATTGTCCATTTCCTTTGAACACCCATAACACATAATTGAACACCTTTCTCCTTCCACCCATGAACATAGCAAATCCACAGTTATATATGTCTTTGGGGGGGGGGGGGGGGGGGTTAAAGTGTGGTTAAAATAATAAAAAAGTTTCTTGGACCAAATGTTTTGTTTCATATTTCCATAAATTTTAACTAATATTCAAAATCTTGATTTCTTCATTTTGATTCCTTAGAATTGTAATCACAAGCCCTGCTTGAACGGCGGAACCTGCCAGCAGACAGATGAAGGCGCTTTCCGATGCACTTGTTCCCCAGAGTTTAATGGAAAACACTGTGGGAGAGGTGAATAATTCAAATTGAATAGCTCTATCATTATTAAATGATATACGGATCAAAACGCTCGCAACAGGCAAATATACAATGGAAGCAATGAAAGGAGCGGTTTCCGATATGGTTGGTCATCAAAACTAATATTATGCTGCAGCCAATTTAAATTCGCAGTGGCTATATGCCCGACAGTCGGAAAAGGTCCTGGACTAAATGCCCGTTAGTTTTTAATTTATTCACATAACTATAATTGTCGACCTAGTAAGTTCAAAATATTCTATAATTGTTTAGAAAGAGCAAGCGATTCTGAATTGAGCTTTGTTGTCGGTATTGAATGGTTTTCGTTGTCTATGTACACTATGAAATCGTAATTTTAATGACAGGAATTTTCTACATGCTGACAAATGTCTATAAATAAATGTCGACAGTTCTCAATTTACGACACTATCACGATAAATTTACGACCTAGTGAGTTCAAAGTATATGTATATTTGTTGGAAAAGGGTTGTTGGAAAAGGGCAAGCGAATCTGAATTGAGCTATATTATCGGAATTGAACGTTTTTCCTTTACGTTATCAAAGTAAAAATTGAGTTTCATCTGCTATAACTCTCTGAAAAGGTCTAGACTTCATATCGGAATCAAACAGCTGGGGCAATCGGAAAAAAAAATACACTCTTTCTTTATAAGTACGTCTAATTTTCAGTTGTGGCTTGGCCGTTCTTATTTTTGGAGCATTTTAAGACAATGTTCTTAACGATGTTCTTAAATCTTAGTGCTCATAAAATATAGTACCCAATGAATTATTAGGAGCAGAATTACACAAATGATCAATAGCAATATAAAATTTAAGGTTGATACCAATGAAAAACACAAAAGACTAAAAGGGAAAATATTCTGCTATCTGAGCCTCGGATGTTATTAGCATGTTATTAAAATTGGGTGAAATCTCTGGCTGGACGTTCTTATAAAAAAAAAAAGTTATAATAAAAGAATCCAGCCCAGTCTCATACCAATCGCCGATGGCCGGGTTCGTCTTACCTAAGCGACTTCTCATACTGACTAATAAAAAAATCAGAGTCATGTTACCATGAAGAAGCTTCTCACACTTCTCCGTTAAGCACCTCCCTTCCCCTTGTTTCTCCCACTCTCTCCATTCCTTTGTCCAGCTCATTCCTTTGTTCCTCCACATGCTCCTCCGAATCCTTTGTTCTTTTCATTCCTTTGTTCCTCCGGGGTTACCAAGGCGACTGGTAGAGGAGGAGTTCCTCCGCAAAAGCAAGTAACTCAACAAATTCGGGGCTTATTCCATGCATGCTATACTACTAATATCCCTTGTTGGTTTCATCTTCTTTACCGCTTAGGCACACGTAAAGTAAGATGAAACTTGTAACTTCCTTTCTCCCCTTTATCGTGAGTTTGTCTGTGTATTTTTGAGAGAGGAAGGAGGCACTTGGAATCAATTGAGATCTGACTTATCATCTGTTTTTTCCCCTAGCAATAACCTATACGCACCTTGGATGCTACGTAGATAATACCGATCGTGCCATTAAGGGATTTGAGGAAAGTCCAGCTACACTGCAATATTGCTATCAGCAGGCTGTGAGTCATGGGTACAGAGCATTCGCAATGCAGTATGGCGATGAGTGCTATACGGGCGCAGACGCACATAATACCTATTCCAAGTATGGTAGCGGTTCAGGTTGTGGGGGTGGTACCGGGGGATTCTGGAGAAACGATGTTTACCAAATAAACTACTAAATGAAAATCTTTGTTGCACAGATTGCTCATACCAAATCAAATTACACTCAAATAATTTAAATTGGATATGTAAAATTATCCACATCGAAAAAGTAAGAACGAAGCATTTTCTCACTAATTTTTGCTGTTGTTGTTGTTACCTGAATTTATGTCAATCTTTTTTTCTTCAGCCATGGATCCTCAATTTGGCTCGTAAAACGTATATGGGCAATTCCAAAGTGGGCATTCTAATATATATAAAGATTAATGTACTGCTCATAGAACGTGGCAGATAATATAATGCCATTATATAAATTCCATAATCAATGAGTTAACACCTCCATTACTATAACGTCCCTATCCGCCTAGAAAATATAGGCCCAGCCCCAAAACGTCAGAAATGCATACTAAACATAACCAGAGTCGGATACACAAGTATTCATCCAAGGCGTAGACGACCTTCAAAAGCGCATCAAAGCAATGTAACAGAAATGATTCCATTGTCAAAATATGGAATTTTGAACATCAAAATAAATTTTATGGCCGAAATGTAGAGTATATTTCACTTCCGGTGACGTCATCACGAGATAGGGTGCACATTGGGCAATCCCTAGACCCCCTCTTGGCTTTCGCAAGAGTCAGTTGGCGCCTTTTCATCAAACCAACTTCAAGTCAGTTCTTTACCTTTCTTATTTATTCACCTATATGTTTCTATTTTTAAACTCATATTTATGCTGACACATCTTTCTAATGGCTAACATTGATTCTTTCATGTTCCTCGATTGGAATTCTTCAACCGTTGAGGCAATTAGAGGTAATTTGTGCGCCGTTCTCACTTCACGGCTTGCAGCTCTTTCAATTGTGTATTTTATTACAAATTTCCCGTTGTTTTATGGCCATTTTCGGTCTTTTCTTTTGCTGCCTTTGCCAGTTGGCTACTCTGATTATATTTTTTATTCTGTCGTTATTTGACAGCTTTCCTATTGAATTTCTTCGTTGATTCCGAAGCAGTCGGTTTTCTGAATGATTTCGCCCTATGGATTCCAATTGTTGTTTTTCTTTCTAAATTTCTTGCAGTCTTAGCAAACATATTTAAATCAAAAGTATAGTTCCCTGGCATTCTTTTGTATGATGGCTTCGCGACGACCTTGCCGCAAACTTTGATTCACGAGCGAGCAAGGATTTTCGGCTTCATGGCTGTTCAGTAAGGCTGTTTGGTGTAGGTGACAGTACGGTCAAATCACACAAAGAACGCGACTGGGCGACAATATCTCGCTATGATCCCGACATTTATGATCTTAGAACTCGGGACGAATGATCTTCAAAAAAAAAAAAAACAAGCCGGAGATCGTCGGTTCTGGAACTGGTCCACGACATCATGCGGAGTTTTGCGGTCAAGGTCGTGTGCGTGTGCACAGTAATCCCACGGAAGGACGGTGTGTATAACAACAAACGAAATCAGGGTCCTCAACCGGTATCTTGAGGTGGTTTTGGGGGACCTGGAAAATGTCATGGTGTGGAAACACCGAGGTCTCCACGAGGTCTCCACGGCCAAGATATTTTGCTGCCTGATGGAGTTCACATGAACTCAGAGGGACAATATAAACTTTACCGTAGTTATAGAGGCGCTATCTTGAGCGCGCTTCAACTTTTTGAGTCCTGTTAGCACAGTGTTTGGTTCGATCGGGGACGATATTTATTTTCGTCTATGTCATTTACATAGCCAATATTCTCCATCTTTGACTACTGTGTCGCATAGGATGAATGAATTTATTGGATTAACTACTTTGAGGCCATAAATAAACTTTGATTTCTGACCAATTCGTAATTAAAAGCTTAAACTCAGAAACATTTCTTAAGACACACAAGTCAGAACTACGAATAAAGAAAACATGACAGAGAGGCGGCCCCATAATCATAACAGTTTTTTTAAGTCTCTTTGCCCCAAAGCCAAACAAAACTTTCCCAGCTCCAAGGAACCCAGAATAAGCCTGAAAACACTTGCTAAATATGGTTGGGTAGCAAAGATATTCAACATTGGAAAGTATGAGGCCATTCAATAGAAGATTTCTTTTCTCACTCGGTTGAGATTTCGTGCGCACGCAGTGTTCACGGAAGGACTCCGTGAGCACGGAAATAAATTCCGTGAGCACGTAAAAAATTTCGTGGTCACGGAAAGAAATTCCGTGAGCACAGAAAGAAATTAATTACAAATCCCTCCTACCAACCCCGACACATTTATTTGGCCTCAAACCATCAAGTATCAGAACACTGTTACGTCACATATAATTTTTTATATGGAAAACTTATACAATAAGGCTAGAGTTTTGTAAAAGCTACATGTTGACGAAACGACGCTACTTGCAAGAAATGAATCAACGATAACACCACTTTGCTAAACTGACTTCTCCTATAGCTCAGATAGTACGGATATCTAAGGACATATGCCATAACTGTGTGTTCTTTATTATTCACGAGTATTCTGTGCAGAGTGCTGATTTGATAGATAAAAATCTAAAGAAACTGAAGTTATCTAGTGTCATTCTATCAGGCATTATATTGCATTATGGATTAAGTGGATTACTTTTCATTGATTATTTTTAAACATATTTTTTTCTATTTCAAATTAATAAAATATTGAAGAAAAATGATTAATGATTCAATTCGATTTTTTAAGAATTTCTAAATTCTCAAACGGAAATATCTTGTTTTTGAGATATAAAAATCTAAATAAACTCAAGTTATCTAGTGTGATTCTGTCAGGCATTATATTGCATTATGGATTAAGTGGATTACTTTTCATTGATCATTTTAAAACATATTTTTTCTATTTCGAATTAACAAAATATTGAAGAAAAATTATTAATGATTAAGTTCGATTTTTTAAGAATTTCTAAATTCTCAAACGGAAATATCTTGTTTTTTTTTCTCTTGTTAGTTTTGAATAGCACGCTGTTACACCTGTCCTGCTTTAATTATCAATTTGTAAGTGTAAAAAATATAATTTCCTATTACTGAACACTATGAAATCTCTTGTTTAACCAAAGCTGTTCCTAACAAAACTTTCAAGCAGAGACTTATTGTTATGTAAAAATATAGTTCAACTGTTAAAACCGCCAAAAGGAAAAGCATTTTTAGTCTTCCTCCTCTACCACGATGAGAGCTACGTCTCCTGTTATTACTTATACCGTTCTCTTGCTCTTTGTGCCATCGGACATCCTGCAGCTTACATCAGGCGATGACACATCTCATTCAACGTTCTTTTACCCAACAGAGTCTCACAAGCTCTATGTTGGAGGGCAGGGGATCCTAAAGACGGTTCAAGTCACAGATAATTTTGCTTGTGTTTTCGAGTGTGTCCGTTTCGGTGAAACCTGCCAAACCGTCAACTATAATAAAAAGAGTCATGGAGATGGGCTGCACATTTGTGAGTTGCTGAATGGGGTTGCACAGGCGAGCCTTAACAGGCTTGTGATGGACTTGGATTTCGATGTTTACACGAAAGAGGTCAGTTTTTTGTCGTTTCCTTTAGCATTTTCAGTTATACTTAGTTTCTTATAAGATTTTTGAACTTTTGAAGTACAGTGATCACGCGCCTAGCTTGGTCTTGAGAACTGTTCTTGTCCAGAATTTCGTCTTATAGATGAAACAATCCCCCAGCATTTTTTATCAAGGACACCCTTCTTCTTCTACTCATGAACGTAGCAAATCATCATTATTTGTAGGGAAAAATACAATAACTTATTCATTCAGGTTTTTTGGGGGTAGGGTGGCGTTGAAGTAATAAAGATGACAAGGGAGTTGCTTGGATTAAATATTTTTTTTTCTATTTTCACAAAATCTAACCAAGATTCAAAATATTGATTTCGTCATTTTAATTTCTTAGAATTGTAATCTCTGTTTAAATGGTGGAACCTGCCAAAAGACAGATGAAGACGCTTTTCGCTGCACTTGTCCCCCAGAGTTTATTGGAAAACACTGTGAGAGAGGTGAATAAATCAAATTAAACTTAGCCTATTTATTAGTAAATGTTATACGGATCAAAACGTCCGCAACATGCAGAAATACAATGGGAAATAAATGAGGAAAGCAGTAGTTTGCGGTATGTTCTCTTTAATAGAGAACTCTTCTGCTGCAGCCAATTTCAATGTGATAAACCGTTGTCCAGTTTTCCAGAAAAGGCCATGTCCTTATTCTTTTATTAAATTGTGAACAGGTTGTGCCGTCGCTTTAGGGATGGAGAGTGGACACATCCTTAACTCACAAATCACCGCCTCCTCCACATATGGGCGTGACCACGAGCCATGGCAAGCGCGCCTCAACAATAAAAACGGTACTGGCTCTTGGTCAACATACAATATAAATTATAATGATCAGTGGTTACAAGTTGACCTTGCCTCAGAGAAGACCATCACCAAAGTTGCGACTCAAGGGAGACCAAATGGCTATACACAGTGGGTAACACGCTATGAGATAAAGTACAGTCTGGATAAAGAAACGTGGTCATTCTGCTCCGAAAGAGGTGCTATTAAGGTGAGCACAATCTGCAAAGTCTAAATATGATATTCTACATTCACTTTACAATTTCGAATTAAACCAAAGCCCCCGTGTTTTTATCTTTATTTTTAGGAGTTCCAGGGAAACACGGATCGAACTACTGCGGTGTTCAACTATCTTCCAGAGCCTGTCCGAGCAAGATATGTCCGATTTGTCATTAAGGCGTGGAACGATTATATCTCGATGAGAGTGGAGCTCTATGGGTGTGATAACTGACCGAAAGACCAGCATCGATCAGTGACATAGTGTTTATGTCTTCACCATTTAAACTTTCCATCATTAAGAACTTTTGAGACACCTCACTCATACCAAATAATTTAATAATTATAAATACCTTATCCAATTCCGTTTAACATGTTTTAAGGATTATATTCCCTGTACATAATTTCTTTTTATCTTTGCCAGAAAGTTATAGATAACTGATAACAGAAACTAAGTTATTAAAAGCATAAAATTTATTCGAGTTCAATTTGAAAATAATTTTAACCAGTTAATTTTGTAAAGTTTAGGTTAGATATAGGGCGAATGCACTTTGAACTTTTGGCAAGCACTCCATATAGATCACTTTTTATTGATTGGACAAGCTCAAATTCGAATAAAAGTTTGTAAATACAAGAGCTTGCTTTGCTAAAGAATTAAACTAATATGGAGACCGCAATTTTTTTCATACATGCAAAGCAAGGCATCCAAACACAAGGTTTCTAGATGTAAACTCGAGTAAACTATTGTTCTATATATAAACATTTATTGATTATTGATTTTGTCGTTTTACCGTTAAAAAAGTTTTTTTTCTTTTTGCCGGTGGTCCACATTAATTCATGTAGACTTACAGTATGTGGGTTTAATAAAACTGTATATCAAACAAGGTGATAAAGTGAGCACATCAGTTGTTATGTACCGCAGATGCCAAAGTTTAATATGCTGAGCACTTTCAAGATTCCTACGTAAATATTTTCCTTGACTCGTTTTTCAATCATGGACAAGACAATCAATACTACTATCCTTTGTTTAATGTCCTTCTAAGTCCGTAGGGCCGTAGCAGGGGGTTGGGTACTAGGGGCATGTATACAAAATATATCCTACGCTTTCTTTTCCCATGACTTGTTTTTCAATCCTGGACACCAATCTCTGTGTTATTCTAACCTTACTCATACGACTACCCCTATTTTCGTTGTTTTAAGAAATCAAACGAAATGATTCAACACAACTTCACTCAACTGTCCTCTAAACACAAATACTATTGGAGGGAAGGGGGGGCACGATACAGGAAGATTAAGAGACACAAAAAACATTTGGAGGCAGAGACACGCCCATAAAGATCATCTCCTAATAAAAAAAAATTGGAGTCACGTGCCCTTAGTACCCAACCCCCTGCTACGACCCGGTACGGACTTAGAAGGACACGACATCTGCTTCAATTTGAACCCTTTTTATTCATAAGTACTCTGTTAGGAGTACTGAGTTGGCTTATAAAGATCTGAAGATATTGGCATTCAGTAATCTAATCCCACTCGAAACAGGCAATATGATATTTCAAAGATTCAAGATGGGTAACTTTCACAATCACTTAATATTGAAATTCGCAAAAATACAATAGCAAAGCTCCAGCTGTTCCATGTTTCTAACTTTAGAACAAATAATTTCCATAAGTTTGCGCAAGGGACCTAGATTTTATACGATTTGTTGTCGCCTGATATCCGTTCATTCAGTACAGTTATTTTACTACAAGTTAAAGACTTATCTCATTAATTATATTTTTCTCCTGAATATGTGCTCGTCTTGCTTGCTTGTTTTATTTTTATATAAATTGTGAATACATTTCTGTAAGCTCACCAGATTATTTTTGACCGTCCCTAACAAGCTATATGTATTTTTCAAGGCACTGCTGATTCATGTGTGTAAAATTCTGAATGGCGACCACTGTAAGTTAGATGTGATGATAATTATTTGTTTCATGACCTTTATAGCTGTTTGGAAACACATTTTCAGCAAAAAAAGAAATTTTCTGAAACTTCCCTAAGCTTAGTTTGAATTGCATCAGGTGTTTACACTTTTTGGTTTTTCAATAATTGACTAACCAAATATATTCCTGAACAAATACTTGTTATTATTACATAACACTTTCGACACTTTATTTTCGTAGAATGCCTTACGATTAATTATATGGCTTTATATAAAAAATACTTATATATATATATATAAAACAAATCCGGACGCGAAGAAGTGGAGCGAGCGGGAAATTCTTCCGAGTCTTTTTTTATCGAAAATGGCGGCAAAATATGTGGAGGAAACGACGCTACTTGCAAGAAATGAATCAACGATAACACCACTTTGCTAAACTGATTTCTCCTATAACTCAGATAGTACGGATATCTAAGGACATATGTCATAACTGTGGGTTCTTTATTTTTCACGAGTATTCTGTGCAGAGTGCTGATTTGATATATAAAAATCTAAAGAAACTGAAGTTATCTAGTGTCATTCTATCAGGCATAATATTGCATTATGGATTAAGTGGATTACTTTTCCTTGATCATTTTAAACATATTTTTTTCTATTTCAAATTCACAAAATATTAAAGAAATATGATTAATGATTAAGTTCGATTTTTTAAGAATTTCTAAATTCTCAAACCGAAATATCTTGTTTTTTCTCTTGTTAGTTTTAAATAGCATGCGGTTACACCTGTCCTGCCTTGATTATCAATTTGTAAGTGTAAAAAATATAATGTCCTATTACTGAACACTATGAGATCTCTTGTTTAACCAAAACTGTTCCTAACAAAACTTTCAAGCAAAGACTTATTGTTATGTAAAAATATAGTTCAACTGTTAAAACCGCCAAAAGGAAAAGCATTTTTAGTCTTCTTCCTCTACCCCGATGAGAGCTACGTCTCCTGTTATTACTTATACCGTTCTCTTGCTCTTTGGCGATGACACATCTCATTCTAGGTTCTTTTACCCAACAGAGTCTCACAAGCTTTATGTTGGAGGGCAGGGGATCCTAAAGACGGTTCAAGTCACAGATAATTTTGCTTGTGTTTTCGAGTGTGTCCGTTTCGGTGAAACCTGCCAAACTGTCAACTATAATAAAAAAAGTCATGGAGATGGGCTGCACATTTGTGAGTTGCTGAATGGGGTTGCACAGGCGAGCCTTAACAGGCTTGTTAAGGAGTTGGATTTCGATGTTTACACGAAAGAGGTCAGTTTTTTTTTTGTTTCCTTTGGCATTTTCAGTTATAATTAGTATCTTGTTTCTTATAAGATTTTTGAAATCTTGAAGAACAGTGATCACGCGCCTAGCTTGGTCTTGAGAACTGATCTTGTCCAGCATTACGTCTTATAGATGAAACGGATCAGTTCACCGTCCTGGGCCATCGGGAAGGATTTTAAAAATCGTGAAGGATTTCCAAAATAGTGAAGGATTTTTAAAATCGTAAAATCGTGAACGATTTCGAAATCGCGAAGGATTTCCAAAATCGTGAACGATTTCGAAATCGTGAAGGATTTCCAAAATCGTGAAGGATTTTTAAAATCGTGAACGATTTCGAAATCGTGAAGGATTTTTTGAATCGTTCACGATGGCCCAGGACGGTGAACTGATCCGATGAAACAATCCACAAGCGTTTTTTTAATTAAGGACACCCTTCTTCTACTCATGAACGTAGCAAATCATCATTATTTGTAGGGAAAAAATAATATAACTTATTCGTTTAGGTTTTTTTGGGGAAGGGTGGGGTTGAAGTAATAAAGATGACAAGGGGGTTGTTTGGATCAAATATTTTTTTTATATTTCCACAAAATCTAACCAAGATTCAAAATCTTGATTTCTTTATTTTAATTTCTTAGAATTGTAATCACAAGCCCTGTTTAAATGGTGGAACCTGCCAAAAGACAAATTAAGACGCTTTCCGATGCACTTGTCCCCCAGAGTTTATTGGAAAACACTGTGAGAGAGGTGAATAATTCAAATTAAACTTTGCCTTTTCATTAGTAAATGATATACGGATCAAAACGCCCGCAACATGCAGAAATACAATGGGAAATAAATGAGGAAAGCAGTAGTTTGGGTATGTTCTCTTTAATAGAGAACTCTTCTGCTGCAGCGAATTTCAATTTGATAAACCCTTTTACAGTTTTCCAGAAAAGGCCATGTCCTTATTATTTGATTAAATTGTGAACAGGTTGTGCCGTCGCTTTAGGGATGGAGAGTGGACACATCCTTAACTCACAAATCACCGCCTTCTCCACATATGGGCGTGACCACGAGCCATGGCAAGCTCGCCTCAATAATAAAGACGGTACTGGCTCTTGGTCAACATACAATATAAATTATAATGATCAGTGGTTACAAGTTGACCTTGCCTCAGAGAAGACCATCACCAAAGTTGCGACTCAAGGGAGACCAAATGACTATACACAGTGGGTAACACGCTATGAGATACGGTACAGTCTGGATAAAGAAACGTGGTCATTCTGCTCCGAAAGAGGTGCTATTAAGGTGAGCACAATCTGCAAAGTCTAAATATGATATTCTACATTCACTTTACAATTTCGAATTAAACCAAAGCCCCCGTGTTTTTATCTTTATTTTTAGGAGTTCCAGGGAAACACGGATCGAACTACTGCGGTGTTCAACTATCTTCCAGAGCCTGTCCGAGCAATGTCCGATTTGTCGTCAAGGCGTGGAACGATTATATCTCGATGAGAGTGGAGCTCTACGGGTGTGATAACTGACCGAAAGACCAGCATCGATCAGTGACATAGTGTTTATGCCTTCACCATTCAAACTTTCCATCATTAAGAACTTTTGAGACACCTCACTCATACCAAAATATTTAATAATTATAAATACCTTATCCAATTCCGTTTAACATGTTTTAAGGATTATATTCCCTGTACATAATTTCTTTTTATCTTTGCCAGAAAGTTATAGATAACTGATAACAGAAACTAAGTTATTAAAAGCATAAAATTTATTCGAGTTCAATTTGAAAATAATTTTAACCAGTTAATTTTGTATAGTTTAGGTTAGATATAGGGCGAATGCAATTTGAACTTTTGGCAAGCACTCCATATAGATCACTTTTTATTGATTGGACTAGCTCAAATTCGAATAAAAGTTTGTAAATACAAGAGCTTGCTTTGCTATAGAATTAAACTAATATGGAGACCGCAATTTTTTTCATACATGCAAAGCAAGGCATCCAAACACAAGGTTTCTAGATGTAAACTCGAGTAAACTATTGTTCTATATATAAACATTTATTGATTATTGATTTTGTCGTTTTACCGTTAAAAATGTTTTTTTTCTTTTTGCCGGTGGTCCACATTAATTCATGTAGACTTACAGTATGTGGGTTTAATAAAACTGTATATCAAACAAGGTGATAAAGTGAGCAAATCAGTTGTTATGTACCGCAGATGCCAAAGTTCAATATGCTGAGCACTTTCAAGATTCCTACGTAAATATTTTCCTTGACTCGTTTTTCAATCCTGGACAAGACAATCAATACTACTATCCTTTGTTTAATGTCCTTCTAAGTCCGTAGGGCCGTAGCAGGGGGTTGGTACTAGGGGCATGTATACAAAATATATCCTACGCTTTCTTTTCCCATGACTTGTTTTTCAATCCTGGACACCAATCTCTGTGTTATTCTAACCTTACTCATACGACTACCCCTATTTTCGTTGTTTTAAGAAATCAAACGAAATGATTCAACACAACTTCACTCAACTGTCCTCTAAACACAAATACTATTGGAGGGAAGGGGGGGCACGATACAGGAAGATTAAGAGACACAAAAAACATTTGGAGGCAGAGACACGCCCATAAAGATCATTTCCTAATAAAAAAAATTGGAGTCACGTGCCCTTAGTACCCAACCCCCTGCTACGACCCGGTACGGACTTAGAAGAACACGACATCTGCTTCAATTTGAACCCTTTTTATTCATAAGTACTCTGTTCGGAGTACTGAGGTGGCTTATAAAGATCTGAAGATATTGGCATTCAGTAATCTAATCCCACTCGAAACAGGCAATATGATATTTCAAAGATTCAAGATGGGTAACTTTCACAATCACTTGATATTGAAATTCGCAAAAATACAATAGCAAAGCTCCAGCTGTTCCATGTTTCTAACTTTAGAACAAATAATTTCCATAAGTTTGCGCAAGGGACCTAGATTTTATACGATTTGTTGTCGCCTGATATCCGTTCATTCAGTACAGTTATTTTACTACAAGTTAAAGACTTCTCTCATTAATTATATTTTTCTCCTGAATATGTGCTCGTCTTGCTTGCTTGTTTTATTTTTATATTTATTGTGAATACATTTCTGTAAGCTCACCAGATTATTTTTGACCGTCTCTAACAAGCTATATGTATTTTTCAAGGCATTGTTGATTCATGTGTGTAAATTTCTGAATGGCGACCACTGTAAGTTAGATGTAATGATAATTATTTGTTTCACGACCTTTATAGCTGTTTGGAAACACATTTTCAGCAAAAAAAGAAATTTTCTGAAACTTCCCTAAGCTTAGTTTGAATTGCATCGAGGTGTTTACGCTTTTTGGTTTTTCAATAATTGACTAACCAAATATATTCCTGAACAAATACTTGTTATTATTACATAAAACTTTCGACACTTTATTTTCGTAGAATGCCTTACGATTAATTATATGGCTTTATATAAAAAAAAAGACTATTATATATATAGGGTTGGAGTTAAGGTTAAGGTTTGGGGGGGGGGGGGGGTTGCTCTTTGAACAGAACTGGCAATTCATGTATCCAAATAAGTGTCTGTCCTATTTACGAAAAACAAAAAGGCTGAACACTGTCGCCTAAATAAGCAGAGTGAAGACGGTCGGTAACTCACCAACCTTTAACATTTTGACCTGTTGACGTATCAGGTATCATGCCTGGATCCGCACCTGAATTTAAAGTACAGTAGAGTCTCCATCTAACGAAGTGCTAAGGGACTGGAAAAATCAGTTCGTTATATCGAGGGACAATAGCGGATCTAGGGGGAGGTTTTAGGGGGTTTAGCCACCCCCCCCCCCCCCTCCTTTGGGCTGCCAGAAAGCCATATGTAATAATATCCTATATATCCTCCAAAACATTTCTAGACCTTAAAGACAATAATTATAAGTCCCATTGACTAAAAAAAGTACGAGTAATTGCAGCTTCGTGTGGGATTAGGGGAAACCCTAACCAACATTTTGCAAATGCAAAACGATACCTTGCAGCAAGATAAAGTGCTTTTCAAGCAAAGGCTGCCAGACATCGAATTTCAATGTTGGTTGGGCAAAATATGCAATGACTCCAAAAAGCCCGGTAAAAAAAAAACAAACTTAGAACTTATAAAACTTTCAAAACGACATACGAAAAGCCCTCACCCGCCTAAGGATTAGTAGTCATAAACTTAAAATCGAGACTGGGCGCTACCAGAGTCCCTATAGAAAGCCTGAGGACAGAATCTGTTCTCAGTGTAATTCAGGGGAGGTCGAAGACGAGTTCCACTTCCTAATAAAATAAAAGCGACACGAGATGGAAAAAAACGTGTGCTTCAGGTTTTAAAAGTTAAAAAGGTCATGAAAGATAAAAGATATGTTGATGAAAGACTCCTCAAAACCTAATAAATCCTCCTATGACAGCGCAGAGGGAGGTCGCTAAATTTATATATGACTGTTTTTTATCTAGGGATGGGTAGTCAAAAAGTTTTTTTTATATTAATGTTTGTTAGCGTGACAGCCATGTACTTTTGTGTATATGCTGCTAAAAAAATAAAAAAACTACCCCCTCCCCCTTTGTCATTGAGCCAACCCCCCCCCCCCTCCTTCAGCGAAAAGCTAGATCCCCCCTTGAGGTTCTGTTTCATAAGTTTTACTGTAATTTTGGCCGAGCTGAAGAAAGGAAATCGTTTGTTATTACTCGTTGTAAAGAGGTCCGTTAAATCGAGGTTCCACTGTATTACTACATAGTGTGCTAATGTGATTTTTATAGGTAAAGTTTTAATCACTTCCGTCTTTTTAAAATTTCGCTCGGACTGCTGATATGTATTTGTATGTATTTTTTTGCATTTTCAGGGTTGCATCGAGGCTCACCTTTGAATCGAACCTGCTACTTTCTTTCCCTGTATATGTGAACAGCGACGTAGCCAGGATTTTTAACAGGAGGGGGCCCAAAAGGGACTTTCGAGGCATTTTCTCCTGTATTGTAGATAATGTCTCATACATTTACTTTTTTTTTTGTGGCTGCTAGGGTTTGTGGCGGGCCCCCTAGGCCACGCCCCTGGTGAATTAGTGGCTCAGAGTCTGTAAAACTTTGACTTCCAGGAAACCTAAACTCGTATTCCTTTGTAGCGGGCAAGATTCCCTATAGGAAAAATACTGGCATCGACACGAACGCAAAAAAGCGAAGATTGTTCTTATCTTGTGTTAAATATACTCATAAAATTCAAAAGGAATTCTGTTTTGTTTCTGGACGTCAGAGAATGATTAATACAAGTTTCACGAAGCACATACCGTTTGGGATGGCAATCAATTCCGACGGCTATTCTATTCCGAGAGTCGTCGTATAATTAAGCAGCGACGGCTATTTTCCAGCTCAGTAGCATATTTCGACGGCTATTCAGTCCGACGGTTGTTCTGTTCCGTCGGGTATTCTAATCCGACGGCCGTCGTTTAGTGAAGTTGTATATTGCGACGGCAATTCCGCCGGTGAACGTACCATCTAAGAGACCTGTTAACCTTACGATTTTTTTACGCACTTTGCGTGACCTCGCGACCCAACACCATGCATTAGCATAACAAGATCGAGTATTGGGATGACAAGACCGTAAACAAAAGACGCATTAATCTTATAATTTCTTTTATTAAGTCAACAAACGACTTTACATTATCTAGAAGTAAAAAACAGAGCGCTTGACGTGTCTTTCCCCTTTCTATTCACCGTGGACTTGGTGGCTAGGATAATAAACAACAAAAGTAAATTTTGTAATTAAAGGAGACTGTCTTCGAGGTGTTTTTGAGAATATTCTTTTTAATTCTAACGCAAAACGACATGCTACAAGTTACGGTAAAATTTGGGTTAATTTGCGGATGGTATTCAATTCTAATGATTATTCAATTCCGACGGCTATTCAATTCCAACGGTCATTAAGTTCCGACGGCTATTCAGTTCGGACGGCCGTCGTATCAGTTGCGACGGCCAATTCAGCCGGTGCGACGGCTATTCTATTCCGACGGCCGTCATATCAGGACGGAAATGGTCACCTAAACCTACCTGTAATACTACTCACGTCAGGTGCGTAACTTGCCATCCTCGGTTGAAACCTGAGGATTCTTGGCGGTAGCTTAATAGATCGGTGCTTGCGAGTAAGGGTGCTAACGGGCGGTGATCTGTTTCTATAGAGAATGTTGTCCCCAGGATGTAATCAGAGAACTTGTCACACGCCCATGCGGCTGCTAGTGCTTCCTTTTCGATTACGGCGTACCGCTTCTCTTCATCTGTGAGTGAACGGAAGCGTAAGCTAAAGGGCGGCGGTCGCCAAGGTCATCAATCTGCATAAGGACCGCTCCAAGTCCATCCTGACATGCGTCTGCGGCGACAATTCTTCTCTTTTCAGGGTCATAGTGTGCTAGGACTTCAGTGGATGTAAGATTCTTTTTTATCTCTTAAAAAGCCCGTTCTTGTGGCTGATCCCCAAAGCCATTGTTGGCCCTTTATAAGCAGCTGGCGCAAGGGCTAGTTGATCTTGGCAAGGTCTGGAAGGAACTTGGCAAGTTGCTTGACCATGGCGTAGAAGCGCTGTAGTTCTTTAAACTGTTTTGGGCCTTGAGAAGTCTTGGAGAGCTTTGTTCTTCTCTGGGTCAGCTTCAACTCCTTTCTCGGATATGATGTGTCCAAGGAACCTAATCTTGTGTTTTGAAAATTCTCATTTCTCATTCATCGTGATTCCCGCCTTGAGGAGACGTTCGAGGACTAGATGTACACGTTCGTCGTGAACTTCTTGCGTTGGCCCATGGATCAAGATATCGTCCATGTGACATACGACGCCTTCTAAACCTTCCAGTGTCATAGACATGGTACGTTGAAACACTTCTGGGGCAGAGCTTATCCTGAATGGGAGGAGACGATTAAAGCAAAATGGCGGCACAAAGGTGGTGAGCTTAGATTCGCCGCCGAGAGGGGGGAGAGGGTCCTACAGGCAAGAAAATACCCCAGTATTTTCCCGATCTATTTTTTTGTATGTCTAAATTACAGAGGGTTCGTAGAGCAAGCAAATGCCCCAGTATTTTCCCGGGTATATTTATATGTATATCTAAATTACAGAGGGGTCCTACAGGCAAGCAAATGCCCCGGTATTTTCCTCGATCTATTTAACCTAAATAAGAGAAGAATCTTAGAGGGTAGCAAAGGCAAATGCAGTATTTTCATTGATACGTTTGAAACAACATTACCTGCGTCTTGAGCTCGGTCCTGTGGCCGATAAGTAATACGCAAACCGGTCAATTCGCAAGATGCCCTAAACATCGATAGCATCTTTACTCGAGGGTTGTGAATGACTTTTGATGAGTTATAAAAAGCTTTTTAACGTTAAATTCGATACAAAAGATTACTACTAAGCAAAGGAGTATTTCCCAAAAAGGAGAATTGTACGAACTGGCTTGGAAAATCGCCTAGAGTTTACCACTTTCACTCACAAGTCTCCCTTAGATCCGGTGGGAAAAACAACGCGCAACTGGCTAGAGCCAATTGATAGAAAATTATACTTATTAAACGCGTTGAAGCGAAACATTCCTGGACACGTCATCAAAGAAGTCACGCCTCACGTGATTATTTATGCAGACCCCTTGACACCTACATGACATTCTCCAAGTGTGGTTGCCCGACGATGTTTCTATCCCGAGATATGAGTATTTTCGTCATTAGTTAAATTTATGGTTATTACATTAAGAGTCGAGTGTCATTACATTAAGCGTTGAGAATTTGTTACATTAAGCGTTAACTGTTTTATTACATTAAGCGGCGATTTTTGTTACATTAAGCGTTAGTGTTACATTAAGCGGCAGTTGTTACATTAAGCGGCAGTTGTTGCATTAAGCGGTGATACAACACCAAACCCTAAAATTTCTGATAAAGCTAGGTGATTGACGGGGTGAAAGTTAGCAATGGCCCGAACCTTTCTGATTACACAATCTCCTCGTTCGGGGGTGTGGTCTGTACTAGTAATTTGTATCGAGAGGAATACAGATGTCAAATTTCACTTGGACATCACCTAGACATATTCTACTCTTTATGTTTTCTGTACAAAAATTCCACGAGTTCACCATTGCGAACCCAAATCAAGAAAAAAAAAACAAGTCAAATAATATGCTGTGCTCTTTTTCCATGACTCTAATCCTGGACACCTTCTGTGTGTAATTATCCCCTTACTTATTAGACCATCAATACGACTACCCCTTTCCCTCCACTACCCCTCCCCCGAGTGCCTTTTACCACCTGCTACGACGGTCATGTACGGATTTGGGAGGACATCTGCTTCAATATGAACCATTGTTATTCATAAGTACTCTTTACTAAGGTACTGATTCGATCTATAAAGATCTTAAGATATTGAAGATTTGATTTACTACCAAAAAATTTCGATTATTTGAAAAAAATTCAAGGAATCTTTAAAACCCTCATCATTCTTATTTATTTTAAAAATATCCATAGGTCTGCTCATAATGTCATATTGACAATAAAAAAGAAAATTTTCTGAAACTGCCCCAAGATTAGTTTGAATTAAATCCATCGATGGATGTGTTTACACTTTCCGGTTATTCAATAATTGATTAACTAAATATATTCATAGAGAAATACCTTCTTTTTTAAAACATTTTCCATCCTCAGTAAGAACACATAAAAAGGGGTTCTTCTTGGGATGAGTTCTATGGCTTTTAATCGCTTTATTTTGACATCTTAACTGACGCGGAGAAGTGGGGCGAGTGGGAAAATTCCTCAATGCGTATATAGGGTCGGATTGAAAAGTACTTGGAAGTCTTCAAAGAAGTGCATGGGACTGGGGAAATATTTTCGTTTTAGCAAGGGTACATTATATCGATGTTCTGTTCCATACATTTTACTGTAATTTTGACCGGGCTGAAAGAAGCAAATTGTTCATTATACCTTCTTCGCTATATAGAGGTTCGTTAAATCGAGGTTCCACTGTATTTACTACAGTGCTAATGTAAGCTTTATTGGTAAAGTTTTTGTCAGGTCTATCTTTTCGCACCTACTAATATAATATATATGTGTTAATTTTTAAATTTACATTGTTGTAGGTTTATTGTGATGTGAGAATTATTATCCTTTCTTCTTATGAACTGTTTTGAAACATTGATTTACTTCAATCAAAAAGAAAATAGGGAAAACCGCCCCCCATCTAGAACTTTTAATTACATCGAGGTGATCTTACTGTGTGGTTATTCAATAATTAATTAACAAAGTACATGATAAAGAAATACGCATTTTATTTATCTTAACACTTCAAATCCTAAGTAAGAGCACCTCAAACAGGCGGTTCTTCTTTAAATGTGCAAGAATGAATTCTATCGCTTTTAATACCTTTATTTTGACGTTGATTTACCCGAAAGTCTACGGGAACATGGACCAAGAAAAGAGACGGGAACAGAATCTGATCAAATTTCCTCGTTCATTCCTTGAAACACCAGTTATTAAATCAGGTCAAGTCAAAGACGCGTTAAGCTGCGGGATTTTGTGCTTGATGGCCCCGGGCTGTAAGTCTATCAATATAGCTCTTAAGTCGAAAAAAGGACTATATATTTGTTTGCTTCTGCAAACTGATATATACGCTTTGGGCGCAAGGCTTCTCAGCAACGATTCGTTTGATCACTATACGCCAAAGGTAAGCATTGAATGTTAACCCTCGGGCACAAAGCTTACTAACACATCACGCTAGACACCTGCACATGGCGAACACATTTATTCAAATGCAATTTATCCAACCTAGTGGAAATTTAATTCGCTTTTCATAAAGTTTGAGTAGTAATGTGTGATTGTTTAAGGTCGCTCGCGCGTTAATCAACAGATCACAAACAGAGGGCTTTATCAATTTTAAACTTCGCACAGAACCGTCAATGTT